>NC_051163.1:143027717-143150566 GCF_013339745.2 Dermacentor silvarum | reverse complement strand
GCCAGCGCCACTCGAAGCATGGTGGGCGGACGTGGATCATCCTTTCTAGCGCGATGGCGTCACGATACACGTGATCTTGGGAGAGCAGGCACGTGCCTAATAAACCCTCGCATGCTACCTAATGACATCAAGGCTGTCAGATTCGATGACCCTCGTAATGAAATACGACAGAAGAATGGGAACGAGGGGCTCGATTTTTATTAGTCATAACCACAAACACCAACAGACAACGAAGCCATGGAAGCATCGGGGGAAATTGAGTGTAGTTGAAATTGAAATGTAGAAAATAATGAAAAAAGGGAAATGGAAGTGGACGAAAAGATAACTTGTCGCCGGCGGGAGCCTAACCCGCAACCTCCGCATTACGCGTGCGTTGCACTACCAATTGTGCTACAGCGACGGCCATCAATTCGTCCACTTACTTGGGTATTTATGTTTACTAGATCTAGCCCTATAGGAATGTTAGCTAGCGCCACTCCGAAGCATGGTGGGCGGATGTGGAACATCCTTTCTAGCCCGATGGCGTCACGATACACGTGATCTTGGGAGAGCAGGCACGTGGCTAATAAACCCTCGCATGCTACCTAATGACATCAAGGCTGTCAGATTCGAGACCCTCATAATGAAATACGAAAGAAGAATGGGAACCGAGGGGCTCGATTTTTATTAGTCATAACCACAAACCCCAACAGACAACGAAGCCAAGGGAAGCATCGGGGGAAATTAAGTGTAGTTGAAATTGAAATGTAGAAAATAATGGAAAAAAGGGAAATGAAGTGGACGAAAAGATAACTTGTCGCCGGCGGGAGCCGAACCCGCAACCTCCGCATTACGCGTGCGTTGCACTACCAATTGTGCTACAGCGACAGCCATCAATTCGTCGACTAAAGCTTGGGTATTTATGTTTACTAGATCTAGCCCTATAGGAATGTTAGCCAGCGCCACTCCGAAGCATGGTGGGTGGATGTGGACATCCTTTTTAGCCCGATGGCGTCACGATACACGTGATCTTGGGCGAGCAGGCACGTGGCTTATAAACCCTCGCAATGCTACCTAATGACATTAAGGCTGTCAGATTCGAGACCCTCGTAATGAAATACGTAAGAAGAATGGGAACCGAAGGGCTCGATTTTTATTAGTCATAACCACATTAAGCCGAAAGACAACGAAGCCAAGGAAAGCATCGGGGAAATTAAGTGTAGTTGAAATTGTAATGTAGAAAATAATGAAAAAAGGGAAATGAAAGTGGACGAAAAGATAACTTGTCGCCGGCGGGAGCCGAACCCGCAACCTCCGCATTGCGCGTGCGTTGCACTACCAATTGTGCTACAGCGACAGCCATCAATTCGTCCACTTACTTGGGTATTTATGTTTACTAGGTCTAGCCCTATAGGAATGTTAGCTAGCGCCACTCAGAAGCATGGTGGGCGGATGTGGAACATCCTTTCTAGCCCGATGGCGTCACGATACACGTGATCTTGGGAGAGCAGGCACGTGGCTAATAAACCCTCGCATGCTACCTAATGACATCAAGGCTGTCAGATTCGAGACCCTCGTAATGAAATACGAAAGAAGAATGGGAACCGAGGGGCTCGATTTTTATTAGTCATAACCACAAAACCCAACAGACAACGAAGCCAAGGGAAGCATCGGGGGAAATTAAGTGTAGTTGAAATTGAAATGTAGAAAATAATGAAAAAAGGGAAATGGAAGTGGACGAAAAGATAACTTGTCGCCGGCGGGAGCCGAACCCGCAACCTCCGCATTACGCGTGCGTTGCACTACCAATTGTGCTACAGCGACAGCCATCAATTCGTCGACTAAAGCTTGGGTATTTATGTTTACTAGATCTAGCCCTATAGGAATGTTAGCCAGCGCCACTCCGAAGCATGGTGGGTGGATGTGGATCATCCTTTTTAGCCCGATGGCGTCACGATACACGTGATCTTGGGAGAGCAGGCACGTGGCTAATAAACCCTCGCATGCTACCTAATGACATCAAGACTGTCAGATTCGAGACCCTCGTAATGAAATACGTAAGAAGAATGGGAACCGAAGGGCTCGATTTTTATTAGTCCTAACCACATTAAGCCGAAAGACAACGAAGCCAAGGAAAGCATCGGGGAAATTAAGTGTAGGTGAAATTGGAATGTAGAAAATAATGAAAAAAGGGAAATGAAAGTGGACGAAAAGATAACTTGTCGCCGGCGGGAGCCGAACCCGCAACCTCCGCATTTGCGCGTGCGTTGCACTACCAATTGTGCTACAGCGACAGCCATCAATTCGTCGACTAAAGCTTGGGTATTTATGTTTACTAGATCTAGCCCTATAGGAATGTTAGCCAGCGCCACTCCGAAGCATGGTGGGCGGATGTGGAACATCCTTTTTAGCCCGATGGCGTCACGATACACGTGATCTTGGGAGAGCAGGCACGTGGCTAATAAACCCTCGCATGCTACCTAATGACATCAAGGCTGTCAGATTCGAGACCCTCGTAATGAAATACGAAAGAAGAATGGGAACCGAGGGGCTCGATTTTTATTAGTCATAACCACATAAGCCCAACAGACAACGAAGCCAAGGGAAGCATCGGGGAAATTAAGTGTAGTTGAAATTGAAATGTAGAAAATAATGAAAAAAGGGAAATGAAGTGGACGAAAAGATAACTTGTCGCCGGCGGGAGCCGAACCCGCAACCTCCGCATTACGCGTGCGTTGCACTACCAATTGTGCTACAGCGACAGCCATCAATTCGTCCGACTAAGCTTGGGTATTTATGTTTACTAGATCTAGCCCTATAGGAATGTTAGCCAGCGCCACTCCGAAGCATGGTGGGCGGATGTGGAACATCCTTTCTAGCCCGATGGCGTCACGATACACGTGATCTTGGGAGAGCAGGCACGTGGCTAATAAACCCTCGCATGCTACCTAATGACATCAAGGCTGTCAGATTCGAGACCCTCGTAATGAAATACGAAAGAAGAATGGGAACCGAGGGGCTCGATTTTTATTAGTCATAACCACAAACCCCAACAGACAACGAAGCCAAGGGAAGCATCGGGGGAAATTAAATGTAGTTGAAATTGAAATGTAGAAAATAATGAAAAAAAGGGAAATGGAAGTGGACGAAAAGATAACTTGTCGCCGGCGGGAGCCGAACCCGCAACCTCCGCATTGCGCGTGCGTTGCACTACCAATTGTGCTACAGCGACAGCCATCAATTCGTCCACTTACTTGGGTATATATGTTTACTAGATCTAGCCCTAAAGGAATGTTAGCCAGCGCCACTCCGAAGCATGGTGGGCGGACGTGGATCATCCTTTCTAGCCCGATGGCGTCACGATACACGTGATCTTGGGAGAGCAGGCACGTGGCTAATAAACCCTCGCATGCTACCTAATGACATCAAGGCTGTCAGATTCGAGACCCTCGTAATGAAATACGAAAGAAGAATGGGAACCGAGGGGCTCGATTTTTATTAGTCATAACCACAAACCCCAACAGACAACGAAGCCAAGGGAAGCATCGGGGAAATTAAGTGTAGTTGAAATTGAAATGTAGAAAATAATGAAAAAAAAGGGAAATGAAAGTGGACGAAAAGATAACTTGTCGCCGGCGGGAGCCGAACCCGCAACCTCCGCATTACGCGTGCGTTGCACTACCAATTGTGCTACAGCGACAGCCATCAATTCGTCGACTAAAGCTTGGGTATTTATGTTTACTAGATCTAGCCCTATAGGAATGTTAGCCAGCGCCACTCCGAAGCATGGTGGGTGGATGTGGATCATCCTTTTAGCCCGATGGCGTCACGATACACGTGATCTTGGGAGAGCAGGCACGTGGCTAATAAACCCTCGCATGCTACCTAATGACATCAAGGCTGTCAGATTCGAGACCCTCGTAATGAAATACGTAAGAAGAATGGGAACCGAAGGGCTCGATTTTTATTAGTCCTAACCACATTAAGCCGAAAGACAACGAAGCCAAGGAAAGCATCGGGGAAGTTAAGTGTAGGTGAAATTGGAATGTAGAAAATAATGAAAAAAAGGGAAATGAAAGTGGACGAAAAGATAACTTGTCGCCGGCGGGAGCCGAACCCGCAACCTCCGCATTGCGCGTGCGTTGCACTACCAATTGTGCTACAGCGACAGCCATCAATTCGTCGACTAAAGCTTGGGTATTTATGTTTACTAGATCTAGCCCTATAGGAATGTTAGCTAGCGCCACTCAGAAGCATGGTGGGCGGATGTGGAACATCCTTTCTAGCCCGATGGCGTCACGATACACGTGATCTTGGGAGAGCAGGCACGTGGCTAATAAACCCTCGCATGCTACCTAATGACATCAAGGCTGTCAGATTCGAGACCCTCGTAATGAAATACGAAAGAAGAATGGGAACCGAGGGGCTCGATTTTTATTAGTCATAACCACATTAAGCCGAAAGACAACGAAGCCAAGGGAAGCATCGGGGGAAATTGAGTGTAGTTGAAATTGAAATGTAGAAAATAATGAAAAAAAGGGAAATGGAAGTGGACGAAAAGATAACTTGTCGCCGGCGGGAGCCGAACCCTCAACCTCCGCAGTACGGGTGCGTTGCACTACCAATTGTGCTACAGCGACAGCCATCAATTCGTCCACTTACTTGGCTATATATGTTTACTAGATCTAGCCCTAAAGGAATGTTAGCCAGCGCCACTCCGAAGCATGGTGGGTGGATGTGGATCATCCTTTTTAGCCCGATGGCGTCACGATACACGTGATCTTGGGAGAGCAGGCACGTGGCTAATAAACCCTCGCATGCTACCTAATGACATCAAGGCTGTCAGATTCGAGACCCTCATAATGAAATACGAAAGAAGAATGGGAACCGAGGGGCTCGATTTTTATTAGTCATAACCACAAACCCCAACAGACAACGAAGCCAAGGTAAGCATCGGGGGAAATTAAGTGTAGTTGAAATTGAAATGTAGAAAATAATGGAAAAAAGGGAAATTGAAGTGGACGAAAAGATAACTTGTCGCCGGCGGGAGCCGAACCCGCAACCTCCGCATTACGCGTGCGTTGCACTACCAATTGTGCTACAGCGACAGCCATCAATTCGTCGACTAAAGCTTGGGTATTTATGTTACCAGATCTAGCCCTATAGGAATGTTAGCCAGCGCCACTCCGAAGCATGGTGGGTGGATGTGGATCATCCTTTTTAGCCCGATGGCGTCACGATACACGTGATCTTGGGTGAGCAGGCACGTGGTTAATAAACCCTCGCACGCTACCTAATGACATCAAGGCTGTCAGATTCGAGACCCTCGTAATGAAATAGGTAAGAAGAATGGGAACCGAAGGGCTCGATTTTTATTAGTCATAACCACATTAAGCCGAAAGGCAACGAAGTCAAGGAAAGCATCGGGGAAATTAAGTGTAGTTGAAACTGTAATGTGAAGAAAATGGAAATGAAAGTGGACGACAAGATAACTTGTCGCCGGCGGGAGCCGAACCCGCAACCTCCGCATTGCGCGTGCCTTGCACTACCAATTGTGCTACAGCGACAGCCATCAATTCGTCCACTTACTTGGTATTTATGTTTACTAGATCTAGCCCTTGGAGTGTTAGCCAGGGCCACTCAGAATCATGGTGGGCGGATGTGGAACATCCTTTTTAGCCCGATGGCGTCACGATACACGTCATCTTGGGCGAGCAGGCACGTGGCTAATAAACCCTCGCACGCTACCTAATGACATCAAGGCTGTCAGATTCGAGACCCTCGTAATAAATAGGTAAGAAGAATGGGAACCGAGGGCTCGATTTTTATTAGTCATAACCACATAAAGCCGAAAGACGACGAAGCCAAGGAAAGCATCGGGGGAAATTAAGTGTAGTTGAAATTGTAATGTGAAGAAAATGGAAATGAAAGTGGACGAAAAGATAACTTGTCGCCGGCGGGAGCCGAACCCGCAACCTCCGCATTGCGCGTGCGTTGCACTACCAATTGTGCTACAGCGACGGCCATCAATTCGTCCACTTACTTGGGTATTTATGTTTACTAAATCTAGCCCTATAGGAATGTTAGCCAGCGCCACTCCGAAGCATGGTGGGCGGACGTCGATCATCCTTTCTAGCCCGATGGCGTCACGATACACGTGATCTTGGGAGAGCAGGCACGTGGCTAATAAACCCTCGCATGCTAGCTAATGACATCAAGGCTGTCAGATTCGAGACCCTCGTAATGAAATACGAAAGAAGAATGGGAACCGAGGGGCTCGATTTTTATTAGTCATAACCACAAACCACAACAGAAAACGAAGCCAAGGGAAGCATCGGGGGAAATTAAGTGTAGTTGAAATTGAAATGTAGAAAATAATGAAAAAAAGGGAAATGGAAGTGGACGAAAAGATAACTTGTCGCCGGCGGGAGCCGAACCCTCAACCTCCGCAGTACGCATGCGTTGCACTACCAATTGTGCTACAGCGACGGCCATCAATTCGTCCACTTACTTGGGTATTTATGTTTACTAGATCTAGCCCTATAGGAATGTTAGCCAGCGCCACTCCGAAGCATGGTGGGCGGACGTGGATCATCCTTTCTAGCGCGATGGCGTCACGATACACGTGATCTTGGGAGAGCAGGCACGTGGCTAATAAACCCTCGCATGCTACCTAATGACATCAAGGCTGTCAGATTCGAGACCCTCGTAATGAAATACGAAAGAAGAATGGGAACCGAGGGGCTCGATTTTTATTAGTCATAACCACAAACCCCAACAGACAACGAAGCCAAGGGAAGCATCGGGGGAAATTAAGTGTAGTTGAAATTGAAATGTAGAAAATAATGAAAAAAAGGGAAATGGAAGTGGACGAAAAGATAACTTGCCGCCGGCGGGAGCCGAACCCTCAACCTCCGCAGTACGCGTGCGTTGCACTACCAATTGTGCTACAGCGACGGCCATCAATTCGTCCACTTACTTGGGTATTTATGTTTACTAGATCTAGCCCTATAGGAATGTTAGCCAGCGCCACTCCGAAGCATGGTGGGTGGATGTGGATCATCCTTTCTAGCCCGATGGCGTCACGATACACGTGATCTTGGGAGAGCAGGCACGTGGCTAATAAACCCTCGCATGCTACCTAATGACATCAAGGCTGTCAGATTCGAGAACCTCATAATGAAATACGAAAGAAGAATGGGAACCGAGGGGCTGGATTTTTATTAGTCATAACCACAAACCCCACAGACAACGAAGCCAAGGGAAGCATCGGGGGAAATTAAGTGTAGTTGAAATTGAAATGTAGAAAATAATGGAAAAAAGGGAAATTGAAGTGGATGAAAAGATAACTTGTCGCCGGCGGGAGCCGAACCCGCAACCTCCGCATTACGCGTGCGTTGCACTACCAATTGTGCTACAGCGACAGTCATCAATTCGTCGACTAAAGCTTGGGTATTTATGTTTACTAGATCTAGCCCTATAGGAATGTTAGCCAGCGCCACTCCGAAGCATGGTGGGTGGATGTGGAACATCCTTTTTAGCCCGATGGCGTCACGATACACGTGATCTTGGGTGAGCAGGCACGTGGCTAATAAACCCTCGCACGCTACCTAATGACATCAAGGCTGTCAGATTCGAGTCCCTCGTAATGAAATAGGTAAGAAGAATGGGAACCGAAGGTCTCGATTTTTATTAGTCATAACCACATTAAGCCGAAAGGCAACGAAGTCAAGGAAAGCATCGGGGAAATTAAGTGTAGTTGAAATTGTAATGTGAAGAAAATGGAAATGAAAGTGGACGACAAGATAACTTGTCGCCGGCGGGAGCCGAACCCGCAACCTCCGCATTGCGCGTGCGTTGCACTACCAATTGTGCTACAGCGACAGCCATCAATTCGTCCACTTACTTGGGTATTTATGTTTACTAGATCTAGCCCTTGGAGTGTTAGCCAGGGCCACTCAGAATCATGGTGGGCGGATGTGGAACATCCTTTTTAGCCCGATGGAGTCACGATCCACGTGATCTTGGGCGAGCAGGCACGTGGCTAATAAACCCTCGCACGCTACCTAATGACATCAAGGCTGTCAGATTCGAGACCCTCGTAATGAAATAGGTAAGAAGAATGGGAACCGAGGGCTCGATTTTTATTAGTCATAACCACATAAAGCCGAAAGACGACGAAGCCAAGGAAAGCATCGGGGGAAATTAAGTGTAGTTGAAATTGTAATGTGAAGAAAATGGAAATGAAAGTGGACGAAAAGATAAGTCGTCGCCGGCGCTAGCCGAACCAGCAACCTCCGAGTTGCGCGTGCGGTGCACTACCAATTGTGCTACAGCGACGGCCATCAATTCGTCCACTAACTTGGGTATTTATGTTTACTAGATATAGTCCTAGAAGTGTTAACCAGCGCCACTCAGAAGCATGGTGGGCGGATATGGAACATCCTTTTTAGCCCGATGGCGTCACGATACACGTGATCTTGGGAGAGCAGGCACGTGGCTAATAAACCCTCGCATGCTACCTAATGACATCAAGGTTGTCAGATTCGAGACCCTTGTAATGAAATACGAAAGAAGAGTGGGAACCGAGGGGCTCCATTTTTATTAGTCGTAACCACATTAAGCCAACAGACAACGAGGCCAAGGAAAGCATCGGGGAAATTAAGTGTAGTTGAAATTGGAATGTAGAAAATAATGAAGAAAAGGGAAATGAAAGTAGACGAAAAGATAAGTCGTCGCCGGCGCGAGCCGAACCCGCAACCTCCGAGTTGCGCGTGCGGTGCACTACCAATTGTGCTACAGCGACAGCCATCAATTCGTCCAGTAAAACTTGGGTATTTATGTTTACTAGATCTAGCCATAGGAGTGTTAGCCAGCGCCACTCAGAAGCATGGTGGGCGGATGTGGAAGATATCCACGTGCCTGCTCTCCCAAGATCACGTCTATCGTGACGCCATCGGGCTAAAAAGGATGTTCATCCGCCCACCATGGTTCTGATCGGACCCCTCCTGCAGTCCGAATATTTGAATGACAATTTTCTGGTCAGCTTCCTCCATTTTGTGTCAACGTTCCTCACGTACAAATAACTGAAAACTCTCCTTGCCCACCGCTTTTCTGCCATTTCTCTCAATCGCTCCTCAAATTCTATCTTGCTGCTGGCTTCCCTGCCCTCGAATGACGTCCGTCTCATGTCACCCTGTACCCCCTGATTTGGTGTATATCCGTGTGCTCACAGAACAAGTCTACCTACGCCTCGCTGCTTAACTTCCAACCTTGCTCGAACCTCTGATCTCATGCACAGGACCGCATTGCCGAAAGTCGAACTAGGAACCATCACCCCTTTCCATATTCCGCTCACCACTTCGTACCTATTCTAATTCCACAGTGCCCTATTTTTCATCACAGCTGCATTTCTGCTACCTTTAGCCGTTAGATATTTTTATGTTCCGTTAGGTACTCTGCCCCATTGTTTATCCACACTCCAAGATATTTTTACTTATCCACCACCTCCAGCGTAACCTCATGTATCCTATGCTCGCTGCCCTGCTTATCATTAAAAATCATGACTGCCGATTTTTCTTTACTAAACTTCAAACCTAAGCTATCTCCCTCTTTACCACAGATGTCCATTAATATCTGCAAGTCTTCCTTGCTGTCAGCCATAAGTACAATGTCATCCGCCTACATCAGTCCTGGTAACGACTGTTTAATCCATTCTCCTTGCTTGAAAAAGGACAGGTTGAAGCCAAGTCCGCTCCTCTCTAATT
Source organism: Dermacentor silvarum (assembly GCF_013339745.2). Taxonomy (NCBI): domain Eukaryota; kingdom Metazoa; phylum Arthropoda; class Arachnida; order Ixodida; family Ixodidae; genus Dermacentor; species Dermacentor silvarum. The sequence goes on along the minus strand of NC_051163.1, from coordinate 143,140,820 downwards.
TTTTCTCTAATCCTTGTAAATAGTGCATGAACAACAGAGGTGACAGAGGGCACCCCTGCCTAAGCCCCTGCTGGATCTCTATAGGCCCGGATACCTTGTTTTCGATTTTTATAAGCACCTTGTTACTTTTATAGATATATTTTAAAAGATTTCTTACTCCATCTTCCACATCTAGAGTGCCCAGTATGTCCCACAAATCCTTTTGGATTACACTGTCAAAGGCTCCCTTGATATCCAGAAATGCGAGCCATAGGGGCCTGTGTTCCTTTTCTGCTATTTCAATGCACTGCGTCGATGAGAACAGATTATCTTCTAACCTTCTTTGTTTCCGGAACCCATTTTGTAGTTCCCCCAGTACCTCCTCGCCCTCCACCCATGCCTGCAGTCTGCCCTTTATAATCTGCATCACCACCCTGTAAACCACTGACATCACTGTTATGGGACGGTAGTTGTTTATGTCGGCTTTGTCCCCCTTTCCCTTATATATCATGCTCATCCTGCTCAGTCTCCACCCGTCGGGGCTTTACCGTCCATTATCATTTTGCTACTGCCTCTTTTAATGCTTTCTTAGATTTTGGGCCCAATGTGTTTATTAACATAATTGGGATGCCATCAGGACCTGTCGACGTGCTACTAGGAACCCTCTTCTCTGCCCTTTTCCACTCGCTTTGTGCAAGTGGAGCCACTGCACTAAATAGTCTATCCTCAGCTGATTGAGCAGATGCTATGTTTCGTTCTTTAAATTTTTCTGTCATCATTGTTCTTATATGTTCCATTGCCTAATCTCCTTCTAGCCGAACACCTTGATCTGTAACTATAAACATCTGCTCTAGGCTAGTCTTATTACTCAAGCAGTTGAGATGTTTCCAAAATTTCTTCACTGCTTTTCTATCCTTTTTGTTTACTTCTGAAAACCATTGGGTCCCCTTTCGTGTAATCTTCTCATTGATCAAATGGGATGCTTCCCTTCTACAGTTTAAGAAGTTATTCCATTTTCTGCCTACATCAGCTTCTGGTTCACCCCTCCGCTTTGAATATCTGTGTTCCCTGTATGCTTCCTGACGTTTCTCTATGGCCTCCTTAACCTCCTCATCCCACCAGCTCTTGGGTTTACGTCTTCTGTTCCCTTTTGGCCTGACTCGTACCTTAGCAAGCTCTAGCTCAAATAGCCCTGTTAAATTTGCATATGTCCATTCTGTTTTTGTATCCTCTGAAATTGCTTCCTCAATTTGTTGGGTTGCTATTTCAAGCTGCTTTTCCGAGTAAAATATCTCACCTGGTTCTTCATCTTGCCTCCTACCTACTTTCATTTCTCTTCTAAAACTCACCTTAATACGTTTGTGATCACTACCTAGACTTCTGGAGCCATATTCATCTATGTTCATTACCTTTATCCTATCGTGTATCCTATGTGACATTAGTGCATAATCTATCGTCGACTGCAGGCTCCCTACCTCCCATGTTATGTGCCCTTCACACTTCTCAGTACTGTTGCATACAACTAAGTCATGCATTTCACACATATCCAGCATCATGTTGCCTGTTGAGTCTGTGTACCCGTCCATGTCTTCTATGTGTGCGTTCATATCTCCTAGTATAATAATCTCGCACCCTTCTCCTAGCTCATTCATGTCACTTGATATGCATTCCAGCATTTTTTTTTTCCTCTTTGGCATTTGCTCCTGTCCACAGGTATACAAAGCCAAGGAGTGTCTGCGCTCCTGCCACTTTCCCTTTTAGCCATAAATGCTCCTTGCATTCCAGTTTGACCATTTGCCAATTCATACGTTTATGAATAAATGCTCCAATTCACCCCCTTTTCTGCTGCCCTCTGTTCTATTGCAATATTCCCATGCATAGTCAGGATTACAGGGTGGTTGCTCCATGTCCCTAAGATGTGTCTCCAAAAACCCGTATACCATCAGCTTTTCCTGCCTTAGTTGCTCGTCTATCTCCTCCCACTTCAGCCTATTCCTACCACCTTGCATGTTAATGTACCCTATGTCATAATGTACCCTATGGCTCCTTACAAACCGTTTCCAATTCGTCACTGCTAACGGTCATAACTCTCCACTTACTGAAGTACAATCAGGTGTACCACAAGGGTCTGTGCTGGGACCACTATTATTTCTTATCTATATTAATGACCTAACTGTTGCAGTATCCCCTAACATACATCTGTTCGCAGATGATTGTGTTATCTTCCGGGAAATTAACAGCTCTGATGGGACTTTATTACTCCATTCTGATCTGGATAATGTAGTTGACTGGTGCGGGAAGTGGTTGATGGAATTAAATATTAAGAAATGTAAAATAATGCGCGCATCCAAATCTAATTCTACTCCTGTAAACGTTACCTCTTAACAACGTTACCTTAGATTTCGTCATGTCATATAAATATCTAGGTGTACACATTACGAATAACTTCAATTGGACCATTCATATAGAGTACGTCATTAACAATGCTAATCGCACGCTCGGGTACTTACGGCGTACCTCTTTGAAAACACCGCCTACTTTAAAACTACAGCTTTACAAGACTCTAATACGCTCGAAACTTGAATATGCATCTGCAATATATGGGATCCCAGTCACGTTAATTTCATTACCTCACTTGAACTAGTACAAAATAACTCTACCCGGTTCATTCTTTCTAACTATAACCGCACCGCGAGTATAACCTCAATGAAAACTAACCTAGCACTTATTCCGTTAGCTAACCGCCGCAATGTCGCCCGACTTTCGCTATTTCATAAAATTTTCCATCACACCACGCTTCACGACGACTTGATAATGCGGCCTCAATACATTTCAAACCGCGTCGATCATCGCAGTAAGGTGGGAATTGATTCATGTAACACGAAGTCTTTCTTTCAGTCTTTCATCCGCCGTACATCGCAGGAATTGAACCACCTTCCCTCAAGTATCGTAGCCATCACCGATAACAAACTTTTTCGCGAAATATTTGCTAACATTGTATAATCAGGAGAATAATTGTTTTACCAGAACTCACTGCACTGGTTCGTTTGATTTCTCTTTCTTTACTACTCTGTAACCACTCCCCTCTTTAATGCCATATGGCCCTGAGCGTATTTTTAAATAAATAAATAAAAACCTTGCCCCTGGTGCTTACGTCTATTTCTTCTCCTAGCGATTCTACGTTTCTTGAATCTTGGGGCCTCTCTGGGTCCGTCTTCGGCTACACCGGTGGTCTTAGGGCTCTGGCTCCCCCCAAAAAAAGCCGTAGCTTGGCGCCCTATCCTACTACCTACCCTCTCGCCCGTGTCAACACTGTAGTGAATGCCATCCTGTGCAAAAGGGTGGGAGCCAGACTTGTACACTTCCCGGTTTACGTCCATTACGCCGTACCCAAGTGATCAGCTCAGACCCCTAATGACCCGGTTAGCCTGAACCACACTCCATTCCAGTGGCGTAGCCAAGGGGGGGGTTGGGGGGGTTCAAACCCCCCCCCCGAAATGTCTTGCACCCCCCCCCCCCACTAACCCACCCTTTTCTCTCGTCGCTTCGCGCTGACATATTTCAAGAAACCGGTGCTACTTTCACACTTTCATTCCTGGGCGCTTCCGTTTGGGTTGGTCATTTACAGCGAATCATGTCTGCATATGGAAAAAAACTGTCACGGTGTTTGTCAAGGCCTTGACACTATGTGAGGTTTTGGGCGCGAATGTGGCGGCCGCATTCTGAAACAACAAATGCGTAACAAATGAAGCAACAAATGAAGCAATAAATGCGGCAGCCGCATTTTAGATGAAGGCGAAAATGCTCGAGGCCCGTTTACTTAGATTTAGGTGCACGTTAAAGTCCCCAGGTGGTCGAAATTTCCGGTATACATTTCCGCCGCTTCCCTTCAGGTGCCGGTTAGGCCGCGTTCGCGTAGGAACTTGGTCTCGAAGCTGGCGGAAGCGGCAAAATCTTGCAAAAATCCGCCCGCCTAGGCGGCAAAACAGGCAGAAAAACAGGCGGCGAGCCAAATTGGTCTCGGACCGATTTTTTCGCCATGCGGAAACGTTGCGGAAAGTCGTTCTGCTCGACCGGAAGCTACACTAGCATGTAAACTTCCGGTCTAAACATTGAACATGGCACCAAAAGTGTAGGCTGCAATGCTGATCGACGTGATCAAGAACCACCCCTTGCTCTACGACAAGAGAAGTTCTAAAACGTAATGTCAGCAATAGTCGCGATAGAATTCAACGTCGCGCGACAGGAGGTGCGGCAACGAAGCCTTGGCGTGACCCAACTTCTTACACTTTAGCAAAGCCAGGCGAACCCACCACTGCCGTTTCCGAGGTTTTCTTGTCTCCCATTTATTCATTGTCCATTTCTAGAAAACCAGTAGGTAGAAGTATAAAAGCCATTTCTTCTTCCACTTCCATGACAGACAATAGTTAGGCAGATTCCTCGTTGGCGCTCCATAATTCTCCTCGCACGTGCGCGGTATGTTGCAGAAGTCGCGGGGTGCTTTTCTCGTCGCGACGATAGATTGGGAGCGTAGGTCTCACGTAGTACGCGCAGGCTTCGGCGAGCCTCAACACAAGGGCCAGCCCGGGTTTTAGCTTTGGTGTTCCCGTTGCCGCTTTCGTGTCCTGGAGGCGCCGAAAATAATACGAAATGATGAAATGTTATTACAACTTGTAAATAAAAGCTATTAAAGAAATATAATCACGCCTAGGCAGCAACCTGTGACACAGCGCTACCGCGCCCGTGTGAGGAGAATTACGGAACGCCAACGAGGAACTTATCGAAGGTCGCAGATGACACGCGAAATTGCGCAAGATGATCACTTTTGATGACGGGTGGGTCAGTGAATGAACATACCGCTCGAAATAATGCGATAATGAGCGCCACCACGCCGACAAACTTACGCAGACTAGATGGATGTGGACGAAAGCGGCAGCGGCAGCCGCGGTGGCAGCAAAACAAATGTGAACTTGGACATGCGCGGAAAATATTTTCCAGCCGCTTTGGCCTTTCCGGCCGCTTTGGCCTCTCCACCCGCTTGCCGCTTCCCAAGTGTGAACGTAGCCATAGTCTGCAGCGCAAAACGTCTCTCGTTTGCGATTGCGCCCCTACGGAAGGCTGGTAGTTACTGTTGTGTTGCTGAATCCCAAACCAGCAATTACGAAAGGCTGGTAGTTGCTGTTGTGTTGTGGAATCCCAAACCAGCAATGTACACACGAAAGGGTTGATGCCAGCAGTGAAATTCCACCGACTCGCAACAGAATGCACGAAACAGACAGCCGACAAGCATGGATTACTGCTGTGCGCAGTACAGCGTAAGTAAACTCTTGTTTCAGGCTCTGACAGTTCTCGTCGGAGTTCACGCGTCCTGAGAAATTGATTATGTGCACTATGCACTGAACAAGACCGGAGTTAATTCCTGCTTCACTAGTACACCAATCAGTCGAGATTCTGTGAGGTACAAGGCCGCTTCCTGTTTGCACCGGCCTAAGTGAAGCAGAAATGACTCGCACGCACTACTTAAAATGCGTACACATGCCATAACTATGCAGTGCGGTGAAATATTCTGTACAATTCTGAATCTGTTGACGTAAACGCAAATGACGGCTGCACGCTCGCACACAGCGGAAGACACAGCGGCCCATGCACTTGCCGCAGGAAATGCAAGGCGACGAAAGCTTCGTAAAAAAAGCATTACTCGTTTTTGCGCGTATTTAAGTTTTCTAGCGCAAAGACGCAGCGAACAAGTTATTGCTATGGGAGTAGGTATAGACTTTTTCACAAACCGACGTTGGAGCAGCGCCATTGGCCGACACGGGCGACGTCTACCGTCAGAACATGTTATGCCGCCATTTTGGACTGTGCGCCTTGCGAGAGCAGGCCGGCCGCATATCGGTTGTGTGATCTTCGCCGCGCATTATTTCGATTGTTTTCTTCCGCTTCGCTTGTCTTGTGCCGCTTGACTTGTTACATGTTTCACGTGTTCGCATGAGCGCTCAGTGTAGTGTGCCATGGCAACAGCAAGCCCAGCCAGTGGATGTGGTGTTTCGTCGTCGGTAGCGGCGGCAGCCACCTCTGCTTCGTCGAGACCTGGCGTGCTAATCAGCGGTATATTTCATTGTTATTGCTGGGCACATGTGACCGTATCGTTGATTGAATCTGATCACCATTACGTTTCGCGGTTGAGGGTTGCCTCATTTAGCGAAAGCAGGCGCGTACGTAGCTGTCGGGCAATGCTTAGAACCAGGCGCCGGCGGCCCGACGAAGCGTGTCACTGGTTGGTAGATATGCGGTGGTTACTCCATACACTTCCGACGCAACTGAAGAGCTCAATCATGCAAAATTTATTGGATCTGGTGCGGTGAAGGGTGCTTATAACCAAATGTCAAAGCATAAGCTCGGCGATCGAGCAGCGCGGTACCTGCAGCGAACCGACGCGCGACAGTGATCACAGATGCCAGCGCAACTGATAGAGCCCAGGTGCTAGATTTTTATTTTTAGTATTTATTTATTTATACATACTGTCAATCCCAATAGGGATTATAACAGGACTTGTTATAAAGATATATTTGTTTACCTAATTTTTACGTTTGTTTACCTAGCTGGAATGGCTTTTCTTTCGAATGTCTGAATTTGGAACAAGCTTCGCTCACGGTGTACCTTAACGTAGATCGTGCGCGAAGTTTGTATTAAAGATATCGCGTACGGCAAGAATTCTTCGTGTGTGCTATCTCTGAAGCGAAATAAGCCAATAATGTTGCAGCGTTAGGGCCATATCTGCTCTTTCCCTTGTTTCCCTTGCACCGTCTCACTGTGCTATGTTCAAAGTAATGTCGAGTTTTAACAATTGTCGAATAAATACATATGCATATGACTGTAAACCGCTACTGACCGTGAGTGAAAAGCGCTTAGTGGTCAGCGAAGCGGTCACTGCACGCACGTAAGTAGTTCACTTGATCGACTGCGCGAATAATTTTTTTTCGTTACTGTTATTCTTGCAAGCATGATGCTATTGTCCGCGTACCCATGCGAATACCGTTTTTTACGTTCTCACTTGCGCGGGCTCATTTAGCGCGTTTCTGCGCCACACACAGTTAGCGCATTACGGTTCCCGAACTCTAGCAGTGGCGCTAGGCCACGCTGATGAGGTTGACACGTTCGTTTTTGCATACTCTTGCTGCCCAAGCACATATACAACGCTCAAAGATGGGTGAGCTCGATGCAGCACAACACTGTTGAAGTTAATTACCTTTATGGGCAAGGCCGCGCAGGGTGCGTGTGAACGCAGAGGCCATGTTTTGGTGGACACAGGGTCTGCATACATCTTTCCATAGGACACAATTTTTCCAGATCGTTGCGAAGTGTATTTGCCGACTAGTTCTCTCGCAGAGTGCTCCAATTTGTCTTATACCGGTGTCACACGGCCACTTTTGATAGCGATCGAGACTGTTCGACCGCGATTGGCTCCCTTTCGCAGATTGAGCAAAGAAGCCAATCGCGACGAAGAAATTTGGCCCATATCGGGCTCGATCACGATCAAAAGTGCGCCGTGTGACCCCCGCATTAGGCACTGGAATGAAGTCGTGTTTGAAAGAATAACAAATGTAGCCTCTGCCACTGCATACGAGAAGATATTGCATGGAAGAGCTGACAATTCTCGCAACCTATTGGGAAATGTGCCGAAAAGAGTTTACCAAAATGCGTTATTTTACTGATGTGTGCATTGGTTCACATTAGACTGAAATGCCAAGTCCTCAGGTGATGCAGGAAACCGGCGAAGCGTGAACATACCACATCGCGGCAGTGGTCTCGCGGAGTGCTGTGCTGTGGACACACTTCGTTCCCAAAATCGTTATTTTCCGCTGGTTGTTTGTGCACCCATAAACTGCACAGTGCTGGCCTGTAGCCTTTTGATGAGTATATATGCCATTATTTACGAGCGTAAGTCATTCGTGACAAAAATAAACGGAAACATCGAAGGAAAGCTACCACTCCGCAATGCAAGCGCAAGGCAAGCTCACAGTCCAGGCCGAACGGGCAACACTGACACATACTCTCCACGCCAGACCATCGGAAGCGCCCTCGTGAAAACGTGTATAGCCTGGTAACACGTGCATTTTCACATGTATAGCCGTCCTTGACCTGTGAAACGCACTTCGCCCCGACGAGGACGACGCCATCTACGCTTAACGGAGATTAACAATTAATGATGTCTTCTCCGATCGGGCGGGTCGTCTCAATGATGCGTTTTCGAAGACTGGTCCATTCAGTGGCGCGATGAGAGACGGTTGCTCCAAACGCCCACTGTACCTGTCGTACTTACTGTATTTTACTGAGCTTACATGACTTTTTGCTTAATTTCTTCACAAGCACATACACACGCGAGGGGGGGGGGTCCCATGTCTTTGATATACATGCACAGAGTCTGCCTAAACTACCGATATTTATTATCGATCACGTCACGTAGAGGAAAGCAGACGCTTGCCCCTCCCCCCGGTCGGGCCGTTAACCCCCCCCCCCCCGAAAAAAATTTCTGGCTACGCCCCTGCTCCATTCCATCCCGCTAGCCTAGCCCTGGACCTCTGGGATTGTGCATATGGTCACATGCACATTCGCAGAGGCTTCTCCGAGTTTACGCAACCCAACCTCTAACTGTCTGTTTAGGTTCTGGCTCCCTCCCTTCAGCACATCGTTGAGACCAGCATGGATAACGACCAGATTTTCGTGCTCCATGTTGTCCCATACCACCTTCTGAGCTTTTTCCATTTCATCAACCATGCACTTCCCTGACTAGGCCTCCACCCTCACCCGCCCGTCTGCCTTCACTTTTGTAAGGACGCCCTCCTCAACCCTCGCTACGTCGGAGTCCCCCACCACTAGGACCCTTCGCTCTACACGTTTGCCTCCCACCTGCAATTGCCGTCCTCCAGTTCGCGCTAGCTGGTTCTCTACCCGCCGTGAGCCACTGACACGCGACGACGGGCTCCCTGCCGTTCGTCCCTTCCCACCCGAAGCCTGCCGCGTTACCTCGCTGTAGAGTTGTGGAACCGCCGTGTTGCCACCGGCTCTCGCCTGCTGTTCTACGGCCCCTAGGCGTCCCTCCCTGCTCTCATAGCATGCCTCTGCCTGAGTCTCCGCGCTGTCCCCGCCTCCCACCTGACGCAGCTTTGGCCTGGGATTACGCGCCGCCTGTGCCATTAGCGCCTCCACCCGCTCTTCCAACACAACCCGCTTTTCGCGTTCATCTTGTAGCTCCCCAGCTATTCGCTTTACCAGGATGGTCTCGGCCCCCTCCCTGTCAAGCAACTTGCCGATCCGAGTTTAGAGCTTTGAGCTCCCCTTTGAGCTCCTCCACTCTAGCTGACCATTCCCCTTCCATCCGCCGCACAGCCCCCTTAAATCCTTCACACGACCTGCACGCGAAGCTAGCCTCCTCAGCGTCGGATAAACTGGCGAAGTGCGTCTCGTCCAAATAACACCAACGTTTGCACTTCTCGTACTGCACCAGCTCGTCATCACCCCTGTCCTTCCTAGCCTGCCGCACCAATGTCCACCCGACCACCTAACGAGAAAGCCCACCAAAATACCTGAACAAAGCCCCACGGTAAGCCGTACGGCAATCTCGCTATCCGGCTACCTCCGCTAGCTTCCCTAACACGGTTTAAAACTGCCGCTTTACACTGCTTTCACCATGCAACACGTGCGCCACAACCCGCTTCCAAAAAAATACAACTATTCGTTACCTACTAACATCCTAACAAAATAACCAAGAAACTAAAAAAAGCATGAAAAACAGTAAATAAACCGGTTAGCTCGGTTAACCTAACCCTTCTATCAAGCAAATAAAAATAAACAAAAATTGAACTTATTCTTTGGTATGCTGCTCCTGCTGCGCTGAGATCCACTCGGCCACGACAGTCCTGTTCGGCTTCATTCGAGAGAGTGACACACGTGATTGATGATGATTTATTGGCATCCCCTTTGAAACGGGGCGGCGACAAATAGTCACCTAGCCTGCTTGATTTAATCAGGTATACTGTTCTTTATCTAGCATTTTTGTATACCTCTCATTATTTTTATTTTTCAAATATTTACCTTGAACCGCTGCCTATGATTTTAAGAGGTCGTATCCATCTTTTCCCTGCTTTTTTTCCACCAGTACTCTAATCGTCTCTTGCTGATCTCTACGGCTGATCTGTTTATGTTTCCTTCCACTTTAAACCCAAGCGCTTCTGGGAGTTGCACGTTACCTACGGTTCTCGCTGGGTGGATCCCGTCGCATTCCATTAGGATGTGCTGAGTGGTCTCTGGATCGTTCTGGAACACACGCTGACACACGTTTAAGCGTGTGTCAGTGCCACCTGGCGGTTTCCTCCAACAGGGGCACGCGGGAGCCGGCGCGTTCAACACACTTCCCCATTCTAGCCACTGTATCATGACGAGAAAATCGACGCTGCGGTCGCAGGTTTGTCGAACCTGGATCATGAATGAAACAGGAACATGGATGAAAATAAATGGGCGGCTAAAGTGCGCAAGTATCTCTACATGTAAAGCGTGGACACAGAATGGAGGAAGAGGTCAAGGAAGTTGACAACCAAGTACAGGATAATCGAAACGGTAAATAGACAACCAAAAGTCATCAGAAAGAAAGTGAGAGAAATAGAGACGGTGAATTGGATGCAAAGAATGGAAACAAAAAGGACCATGGAGATTTACAAGAATGAGAAGAAAGAAATTAGAAGGGAAAATCTGTACGATAACACAAAGGGCAGTGCATTGCTATTTGAGGCTCGAGCCGGTTGCCTAAGGACGAAAACATATCGGAACAAATATTCGGAACTAGATGAGACATGTGTATGCTGCAGTAAAGATCCAGAAACCACTCAGCACATCCTGGTGGAATGCGACGGTATCCACCCAGCGAGAACCGTAGGTAACGTGCAACTCCCAGAAGCGCTTGGGTTTAAAGTGGAAGGAAATATCAACAGATCAGCCGTAGAGATCAGCAAGAGACGATTAGAGTACTGGTGGAAAAAAAGCAGGGAAAAGATGGATACGACCTCTTAAAATCATAGGCAGCGGTACAAGGTAAATTTTTGCAAAATAAAAATAATGAGAGGTATACAAAAATGCTAGATAAAGAACGTGTATAGTATACCTGATTAAATCAAGCAGGCTAGGTGACTATTTGTCGCCGCCCCGTTTCAAAGGGGATGCCAATAAATCATCATCATCATCATGTCGCAGGCGGCGCGCGTCGTCTGCTGCTGCGGCCGTTTTGCAGTGGAACTTCGGCGCGCTTATCCGTGTATTTAAACTGGAAGTGATATCCGAGTGACATCATTAAGTGACATCATCAACAAATTATATCAATGTATGTCAGTTTCTTGAATGGCGAAAGTATCGTATTTGAGTCGTCCGTCGGCTGCCTCTTCCCAGGATCGAGAGGTAAAATGTATAACTGTGTTGTCAGTTCTAAGATCAATTCGTAAGTCTATTATTGAGGACACTAATTGTGAATCAAGCTTTGTGGAAGTTCTAAAGGCGAGAGAGATTCGTATTTCGAGACAGCATATATACAGGAGCCCTCCTGGAGTGGCGTGTGTCGGCGTCCTTCGAGCATGAAGTGTGCTTTCTCGAGACCGCGGCGGAGGATTGTTTTTGCTTTAATGAACGGGGAGCGCCGTCGAATAAATATTAAGATTCAAACGACCATAGTTTCTTGTGTAATTGTGCACGAGGTTCCAATGTGGGTTGTTGTATGTGATACGAGTGCAATAAAAGTTTGTCATGAGCTAGACTATCTGTCAGTTATAGAATGCAAAAAATAAAATACTTATGCCTTTTGACCATCATATTGCCACCTGTAGGTAGTGGGTCGAGGGCAAGAGTGGGTCGAGCCCAAGAGAAGAAAGAAGATCGCGCGCTCCTTCTCTGCTCGAGCCAGCCCTGACGGTCGCGTCTTCCAAGAGCCAGCTGCTCTACGTTTATTAAACCTTCAGGGCTACTTCTCGAGGCTCGTGACAAACTGGTGGAGGTGCTGGGTAAGCGTCTTCACGGATGTTGCAGACCCCTCCAAGGATCCGCGCTACGAATCCAGTGGCTGTCGACACTCCCGTGCATCGGGCCAGCCGCAGGATCAGGGGACTGTCTTCAGAAGTCGTCAACGCTACAGTTCCCACCACATCAACCGGTATGACCAGCGCTTCTCTTCAAACCGTCCCAACCGGTACGGGAAGCACGATGTCGAACCGTTACACACTTGAGAGCCCACGGATCCCGAAGACGTTTCATGGCACAGTGTTCGAAGACGTCGAAGACTGGATGGTCGAATACGAGCGCGTGGCCTCCGTGCACGAACGAATGGAACGACACGGAGAAACTCCGACACGTCTACTTCTACCTGGAGGATGGCGCGCGTACGTGGTTTCAGAACCGCGAGGGGCAACTGACGTCGTGGCGCGAGTTTTGTCGTCAGCTTTTGGAGACATACACCAGTCCTGATCGCCACGAACGAGCGGAACGTGCGATTCAGGCCCGCGTCCAGTTGCCAAACGAAACTGTGACCACTTACGTCGAAGACATGACGCGCCTCTTCCGACGGGCCGATCCAAGAATGACGGAAGAGAAGAAGTTACGTCATCTGATGCGCGGGGTCAAGGAGCAACTCTTCGCTGGCCTCGTACGGAGCCCTCCGCAGACGGTCGCGGAGTTCTTGTCCGAGGCCGTGACTATGGAAAAGATGCTTCTGCATCGCTCGAACATGTATGAGCGGCAAGCGAACAGCATGTCTGCTGCTGACATTTTCACGGCCATAGGAAGCAACGGTGACTGTCTGCGAGAACTCATCCGCTCTGTAGTGCGTGAAGAGTTGCAAAAGGCCGCCGTAACACCGCACCCTACGGTATGCTCCATAGCGAGCATTATCAAGGACGAAGTGCACCAGGCGCTCCGTGACACCTTGCCTCCTGCTAACGCTGCGGCAGTACCTGTTGAATATCCGCGTGCGACCTACGCGGAAGCCCTGAAGCGCCCTTCTCCCTCTCCGCCGCGGTTCGTTCGTGCTCCTCCTACGGTGTCAATTCAGTCGGCGCAGCCGATGTCGTACTACGACGCTGGGTATACACCGCCGCCGGTTGTTCATGCCGCTCCATTTGCCCACCATTCGGAGCAAGCGGTTCGCTACGTCGACGACAGACGCCCGCCCCCTCGGAAGTCGGATGTTTGGCGCACACCCGATCATCGGCCTCTGTGCTTCCACTGCGGTGAAGCTGACCACCTGTACCGCCAGTGCCCATACCGGCGCCTTGGGATTCGCGGCTTTTCCGCATACTCGCCGCCACCCCGATACGGCCAGCGACCGCGGGACATTGAGGACTACCTCTCTCAGCAGCGCTTGCCACCGCCTGCCAGGCGGCAGTCGCGATCGCCGTCTCCCAGACGATTTTCACCTCCGCCCCAGCGCTATTCTCCCGAGCGGTCGACCAGTCCCCGCCGGGAAAACAAACTGAGGCGATCTTTGGGGGCGAGGTCGCTGACGGTCGAAGCGCTGAAGACCTCCGACGGACGCAGTTACGGAAACATACCGATCCGCCATCACCTGCAGCTGAACGAGACGACCGGCTTTCGCTCGATATACCAGTGACCATTGACGGTTATGCCGTGAGTGCTTTAGTGGACACCGGCGCAGACTACACCATACTAAGCAGGAAAATAGCAACGCAGTTGAAGAAAGTGATCACGCCCTGGCATAACTCGCAGATTCGGACGGCTGGCGGCCACGTCGTTACTCCGCTGGGCGCCTGCACGACTAGAGTTGAGATTCAAGGATCTACATTCGTTGCGAGCTGCCTTGTCTTACGCGAATGCTCCCGCGACGTTATTCTTGGGGTTGACTTCCTGCAGGAGTACGGCGCAATTATCGATCTGCAAGAGCGTCGTATCACTTTCTCTGCCGCACGAGCAATCGACGTGCAAGACGGCCAACGGCGCGACGACGTACTTCGTGTTTCGTCAGACAGTGTAACGCTTCCCCCACGAGCCAGTGTCCTCGTCGACGTTACATGCTGTGGCTTACGCGATGGCGAAGCGGTGGCCGAAAGTAACTTGGAACACCTACTGAAGCAAGGTGTTTGTGTGCCTCGAAGTGTTATACAGATTCGTGCTGGTCATTCGCAATTGCTTGTTACCAACTTTAGCTACGAGCACCGACACCTGTTCCGCGGCACTTCGTTAGCGTTTGCTGACGCAGTAGCAAACGTTAACAACTGCTTCACGTCAGAAGTAGTGGAGACAGCAGACACGTCTCTGGGCCATCTCGACATCAATTCTGAACTGTCCACCGATAGCCAGACAGCACTGCGCAAGCTCTTGCTTGAATTCAGGACCTGCTTCGCACATTCTTCCAAGGTACGCCAGACTTCGATCACTAAACACAGGATCATCACGTACGAAGACGCACGCCCGATACACCAGCAGCCTTACCGCGTGTCGGCAAAAGAACGCGAAGCAATACGTACGCAAGTCCGCGAGATGCTTGACGATGGCGTCATCGAACCTTCTAACAGCCCGTGGTCGTCTCCGGTCGTTCTTGTCAAAAAGAAAGACGGAACGCTACGCTTCTGTGTCGACTACCGCAAGCTCAACAACGTGACTAAAAAGGACGTGTACCCGCTGCCGCGTATCGACGACTCGTTAGATAGACTACGGCGTGCCCACTATTTTTCTTCTCTCGATTTAAAAAGCGGGTACTGGCAAATCGAGGTAGACGAACGCGACCGCGAGAAAACAGCCTTTGTGACTCCAGATGGGCTCTATGAATTTCGAGTGCTTCCTTTTGGCTTGTGTTCAGCCCCGGCTATACTTTCCAGCGAATGATGGACACTGTCCTTACTGGACTGAAATGGCAGACCTGTCTTGTGTACCTGGATGATGTGGTCATCTTCTCTGAAACGTTCGAGCAGCATCTTCACCGCCTACGGAGTGTGCTAGAAGCCATCCGATCGGCAGGCCTCACACTTAAGCCCGAAAAGTGTCACTTTGGTTACGAAGAGCTCAAGTTCCTCGGGCATGTAGTAAGCGCCAAAGGGGTCCGACCCGATCCCGACAAGCTTGCCGCTGTGGCCGCGTTTCCAGCTCCTGCCGATAAGAAGGCCGTCCGGCGCTTCCTGGGTTTGTGCGCCTACTATCGCCGGTTTATTAAAGGCTTTTCGAACATAGCGGAACCCCTGACACGCCTTACGAGGGACGATACGCCATTTGTGTGGCATAATGAGCAACAGGCGGCTTTTGCTGAATTACGACAGCGCCTGCAGTCAGCACCCGTTCTTGCACATTTTGACGATGATGCTGATACTGAGGTGCATGCCGACGCCAGCAGCATTGGCCTTGGCGCAGTGCTCGTCCAGCTTCAAGATGGAGTGGAAAGAGTTATAGCGTATGCCAGCCGCTCCCTGTCCCGTGCCGAGGCGAATTATTCGACTACGGAGAAAGAGTGCCTCGCGGTCGTGTGGGTGATCATCAAGTTTCGCCCCTATCTCTATGGTCGTCCCTTCAAAGTAGTGACGGACCACCATGCCCTCTGTTGGTTGGCAAGCATGCGCGACCCTTCAGGACGACTGGCACGGTGGAGCCTGCGGCTACAGGAATTTGACATCACCATCGTTTATAAGTCTGGCCGTAAGCATGAAGACGCTGACACGCTGTCCCGCGCACCCATTGATCCTGCCAGTCAGGAAACAGAGGATGATGACGGCTTCCTGGGCGCCATTAGTTCGTCGGACTTGAGCAGACGGCAGCGTGACGACGCTGAGATTAGACCGATCATCGATCATTTAGAGGGCCGCGACACAACCATACCACGCCATCTGTCCCGCTCGCTGACGTCCTTCTGTCTGCGAGACAACGTGCTTTATAAGAAGAATGCTCGTTCGACCAGCCGTGTTTACCTCCTGGTGGTTCCAAGGGACATGCGCGACGACATCCTCTTCGCTTGCCATGACGAACCGACATCTGGTCATTTAGGCTTTTCACGAACACTCGCTAGAGTAAGCGAAATGTACTATTGGCCCGGGCTTTCAGCAAGCGTCAAACAGTACGTTAAAGGCTGCCGCGAATGCCAGCGCCGCAAGACACCATCCGTTAAACCGGCTGGCTTACTTCAGCCAATTGAAGCGCCTCACACGCCTTTCGACCAAGTCGGCATGGACATTCTCGGACCGTTTCCTCTCTCGGCCGATGGTAACAAATGGGTGATCGTCGCAACTGATTATTTAACACGCTATGCTGAGACGCAGGCGATCCCACGAGCCACGGCCTCAGAGGTAGCGCAGTTCTTCATGCGCCACATCGTCTTGCGTCACGGTGCTCCCTCCACTGCAATAACTTACCGAACGACTGAATAAGACTGTCACAGACATGCTCGCAATGTACATCGACGTTCAACACAAAACATGGGATCGGATCTTGCCTTACGTGACCTTCGCGTATAACACCGCCGTGCAAGAGACGACGCGCTTCACGCCCTTTCGCCTTCTCTACGGTCGCGAAGTCCAGACGATGCTGGACGCTATGCTGCCGTGTCAAGACGCTGACCAATTGACAACTGACGCCGAGGAATTTGCAGAGCGTGCTGAGGAAGCTCGGCAGCTCGCGCGGCTGCATATCGGCCAGCAGCAGCAGCAACGACGCTACAACATCCGCCACAGGGACGTGTCCTACAACCCCGGAGACCAAGTTTGGGTGTGGACCCCCGTTCGCCGTCGTGGCCTCTGTGAAAAGCTTCTGAGCCGGTATTTCGGTCCGTATAAAGTGCTCCGCCGCGTCAGTGACGTAAACTACGAAGTTGTTCCGGACACAAGATCGCAGACACGGAGTAGGACACAAAGACAACCGACCTCAGACATAGTTCATGTTGTGCGCATGAAGCCGTACATTGCGCGTCCGTAATTTTTTTTGTTTTCATTTTTTTTCTCTCATTCCCTTCTTTGTTTCTATTTTTCATTTATCTTTGGGAGCTTGCTTCTTCGTTCATTGACTGTGCCGGCGTGACGGCTACATTTTTTTTGTGTACTTTCGCTTTGCCTGCCTTCCTCTTCTTTGTCTTCTACGCCTATTTTTTTTTTTTTTTTTTAGCATCGAGGCGATGCTTTTGTTCGGAAGGGGGGATATTGCCACCTGTAGGTAGTGGGTCGAGGGCAAGAGTGGGTCGAGCCCAAGAGAAGAAAGAAGACCGCGCGCTCCTTCTCTGCTCGAGCCAGCCCTGACGGTCGCGTCTTCCAAGAGCCAGCTGCTCTACGTTTATTAAACCTTCAGGGCTACTTCTCGAGGCTCTTGACAATATACGTACATTTTAATGCATTACTCATGCTTCGAGCACACACACGCACCAACAACGCTACGGAAAAAGCTATGACAGCAAAAAAAGGTTTAGAAAGTACTGCACTGCGCATCGCTGCGGCCACAAGACACGCCGTAATTTCATGTGCTATTTCTTTTCCCGTATGCGTCTGGACACCAAGCTCCTGCTCTTTACAAGAAAGTGAAGGCGCGTTATGGAATAAAATTTGATAATTTTGGTTGTAAGTTGAAATTTGTGTTGCTCAAAGCCGACCATTCCTGGAGGCTCCAGCTGCCATGACTCTTTGTATTTGCTGTCGTTCTTGCCAGCACATCTTCAAGCTTCCCACTTGCTTTAATTCCTTGGCATTTTGTCAACTTTCGTCAGGAGTACTTTAGGACGGGACGAAGTGAGTACGACAGACAAGGCGCTGAACAACCACTGGTTTGTTGCTGCGAATGCAATATACACAATAACACACAGGTTCAGCGCAGAAGGCCAGAAAAAAGACGATTTCTGCGCCGGGGAGGGAATAAAATCCTCACATCACACGCTCTGCGAGATTTACTATACGTGTTAAAAACGTGGTAGCTATGACGACGCGCGTGATTGGATGATTTTATTCCCTTCCCGGCGCAGGAACCGTCTTCTTTCTGGCCTTCTGCGCTGAACCTGTGTGTTATTGTATATATTACATTGCCAGCAATAAACCAGTGCTTGTTGAGCGCCTTGTCTGTCGTACTCACTTGGTCCCATCCAGACCAGCACACTCTGTCAGGAGTACGCTCCTCAATTTCTTCTTCAGTGCAACGTTCCTTGAACACTCGCGAGAATTTCGCTGCCAGAAAACTGTGCAAGGACAACCTTTGCATATGTTTTGAGCAAGCTGAAAACGCCGCAGTTTCTGGGCTATCGTTCTTTGAATGCAGAGCCCATGGGCAGCTAGCCGTCACATCAATGTTTTCTTGAGTGGAATTACAAGAGGTGACAATTAGCGCGGCTTTCATTGGCAAGTGATTCGGTGGAAGCCTTTGCGGAAGTGGTCTTTGATAGGCAAGTAGGCGCGCCGGCCAGTATTGATGGCATCGCTTAGTCGCGGATATGCCCTCGGATTCTGTACAACCTGCCCGCCTATCACACGAGCGTAGTGACGCTCAACGAACTGGTCCTCAAAGTGGCGCTCGCACACTACCGAATGCACGTTCTTTGTCAGTGCGGTCAACCATGTGACCAGTACTTAACAGGTGTTTTCTCCCTTGATATCAGGAATCATCTCCCGATTTTCACGTTTATACCAGTAGCTCCCAAAAAGCACATAAATAACGACAACCTAAGTTATCGCGACATTAACTCCGCTTCGCTCAAGAATTTCTATTTTGATACTAAATTGATAACATGGAACGATGTTTACGCCGAAATTGATCCCGATCACGCCTACCGTATATTTCTGAACAAAATTGTAGCCTGCTATGAAAAACACTTCCCTTTGATACATAACGTACTAGACGAAGCAAAAGAATACGCAAACCTTGGATTGCAACCAGCTTGCATCAGCGAATAAAAGCCAAAAACAAAATGTACCATAGATTCATTCAATCACGTGATGCTGTCCTGCTCACAGAACTCAAATCGTACCGCAATAAATTAAACGCTGAATTAAAAAATTCAAAGCGATCCTACTATCAGTCCCTGTTTGCTATAATATACAACAGTCCAAGAAAATTATGGCAGGAAATCAATAATTTCTCTACTAACTCTAAGATTCAGTGCTCGATTGATATTGCAGCTTTTGCTCAAGGCAAGACGGATGCAGACGCCATAACAAAAATGAACGAATTTTTTTGCAATGTTGGCGACTACGTGTCTCCGAATAGCCATAGTGTTTGTACTAAAACGCCATTGTTAGCACGTACTAAACTTGCTAATTCAATTATTCTTTCTCCGGTTACTGCAGAAGAAATCGCAAATTTCATTTCCACAATTAGAAACAATCTAGCGCCGCCGGCCCTGAGCGCTATTAAGCATGTGGCGTCTATCATAGCCTCACATTCATAATTAATCAAATGTTAGAGACTGGTATATTTCCGTCTGACCTGGCGCGTATAACTCCTGTTCACAAAGGTGGAGCCGTCAGTGATATAACAAACTACCGACCGATATCTGTTCTGCCTATCCTCTCCAAAGTTTTTGAGAATGCCACTAATACACGGCTCAAGAACTTTCTCACTAAATACCGCGTTATGAATGATTCACAATATGGCTTCCAGAGAGGAAAATCTACTGAAATGGCATTATTGCTAATCAAGGATGAAATTCTCAGCAACATTGAAAACAGACTTTTTACTGTGGGTTTGTTTATCGATTTAAGGAAAGCATTTGATTGTGTAAACCATAACATTGTACTGTCAAAGCTGCATGACTATGGTATACGTGGCGCGCCCATGATCTCATAAATAATTAACTTTACAATAGAAAACAGTGCGTGAAAGTCGGTGACTTGTCATCTCCGACTACTGTGGTAAAACACGGGGTGCCTCAGGGGTCGATTCTGGGGCGCTCATTGTTTATACTTTGCATCAATGACTTGTCTGATGTGCCTAACTCTCCGAAACTGGTCATGTATGCTGATGATACTGATATTTTCTTTTCCGCACCAACTTTAGCTCACTTAAACACAATAAACAATTACCTAATTAACCTTGAACAGTTGTCGAACTCCAACAGATTAACCTTAAATATAAAAAACGAAATATATTATTTTTAAACCGCTCAATAAATAATGTGACTTCGAGCTCACCCTAAAATTTCAAGGAATGCCCCTGCAGCACGTTGCTTCCGAAAAATTTTTGGGCGTTTGGTTCGAAACGCCCAAAACGGGCGTTTCCATTGTCTTGGAACATGCATGTTAATAAGCTCACTACTGAATTAGGCAAAGCAGTTGGTTGCCTCTACAGACTGAGGAAATTAATTCCAATGAAACTAAGGTATACAACATATTATGCTAATTTTTACTCACGTCTTTCATATTGTGCTTTAGTCTGGGGTACTACAACGACCACCAACTATAACAAACTGGAGTGGCTCCAAAAGAAGGTACTAAGAA
Organism: Dermacentor silvarum; assembly: GCF_013339745.2. Taxonomy (NCBI): domain Eukaryota; kingdom Metazoa; phylum Arthropoda; class Arachnida; order Ixodida; family Ixodidae; genus Dermacentor; species Dermacentor silvarum. Next base: position 143,120,400 of record NC_051163.1, on the reverse strand, counting down.
TCTTTGAGAACTTTAATGGACACCCGAGCCTATTACCCACTGGTCCTCTATTCATTAAACATAGTATATCTTTATATGTATAAAAATAAACTTCCAAGCGATACACAACATTCCCCGTATGACTACAGCATACGTAACAGGCTAATACCAGTCCCGCGTACATGCACAAATTGCGGTAGATCTAGGTTGGATTACTGCATACCAACACTAAACAACCTCTTAAAAACTCACATTAATTTCAGCGCCCCTGTCGGCACGTTTAAATAAGAGGTGCGTGATTACCTAATGAAGCAATGATCTTTTTGTCGTTTCTTATCCTAGCTGTTTCATTTCCTGCAGTATTTATGTATTCTGTGATAGTGCCCACCATGTATGCTGTACGTACCTGTATCAAGCAAGTTCATTTCTTCTTCATAATAACTGTTTGTATTGTTTATAATATTGTTCATATTGATTGTATGTATGTACTCTGTACTGTATAATTGTTCGAATCGGTGAAATCCACTGCCTGTTGCTCTCTGTAGGCCCCCAGGTCCCGTCAAGCTGTCTGAGACAGCGTTTTGCCTGGGGGGCCCCCCAACTTGTGTGTTGGAAATAAAGTGGATTCTATTCTATTCTATTCTATTCTATTCTAAGTGCACGCACCTGTTTCTTCAACAGTTCTGGGTCACGCGGCGTTGCAAAAAGCGATATTTTCTGCCCTTGGCTCTCATGTCTGTAGCCGGACTTACAATAGGCGCAAAGCAAGTGGTGTCCTTCCAGGTTTTTTTTTTTTTTTTTTTCGGCTTAGCGACATTTTCACTCCGTCCTGAATCCTGAGGAGCTTGACAATGACGAGTGTTACCCACGGTATTCATTCCACTGCTTAAACATTCAATTAAATGATAAACGAACTGTGCAATATCACGGCTGCGAATGCAGCTCAGCGTGACGTCCACCTCTTAGCGGACGACATAATGACCGTTTTTGAGGTCGACTGAATAAAACAAGAAACATCACGTGCTTATATAGTGTCTTTCGGCGTATATTTCCCACTTTATTTCAAGTTTTATTTATAAAAAACAAAGTATTTGAAATCTTACACGCGCGCAATACCTGTAGCCTGAGTAGCAGACGACGCGCGCTTCGCGACAGACCTCCGACTGCAGCGCCACTCCTGCTGTCATGACGTGGAGAAGCACTGAACTATGCCGGTCGGCACCACGACCTACTCATCGTCGGCACACCCACGACACCGTACCCACGACTTACTGAACTCCCGACCTGCACAGATCTGCCTGCTACAGCACGCCTGGTCCAGTTCACCCCTTTTGCCGCTAGGGCTAGAAAGTACGAGCAGAGTGGCGCTAGTTGTAACCTGTTCGCTGTCATCTGCTTCTGCGATCTGTTACAGCGCTCGTGCCGCTATTTCGGCAGCCACAGATCGTTTAATACATTGTTTGTAAATGCATAAATTCACGAAAATAAAAAAGAAAACAAAATTTACAAATGATTGTTTCTCATTTCAATCACGAGATACAGTAGGAAGAGCGGTGCAAGAAAGGAAAACGAGTACAGCGCTCGTCCTTGTGTCTCCTTTTCTTCGTCCCTGTTTATTTGCGCGCAAAAATTTTGAGAAAATGAATCTGTTCCAACTAGGCCGACTCGCAGCTATGCTTGAGTACAGCCGGCAGACGATAACATTTCCTCCCGTTGCCTTCGTAGTAGGGGGGAAAATCTGATTACCAGAAGATTCATAGGATAAAATATAGTACAATGGAGTAATAATGAAATACAATCATAAAGAACTTGATATATTGATATGAACAAGGAAATTTAAAAGAATCACGCAGACGAAATGTATACGCAGACCACACACAAACTTCGTGAATCTGCAGACGCTGCAGAAGGCATGTAACTTCAGCCTTGGCTACATGCAGCTTGCTTGAGTTAATTACAGATGGGATAACGTAAACGATCACATTATGTTATACCGCTGTGTGCCATCATGTAAAGCAGAACAAAGCAAGGACCCTAGCATCAGTTTTCACAGTTTCACAAAAGCTTTGCGATGCATATTTGACGGGCCGAACAAACACGTAAACAATCACTAGATCAGTTAGAATTTTTTTCTTTTCTTTTTTTTTCTTGTGTGGTGCAGTGCGAAATTTGCGCACCGAGAAAGAATTAGTGTACTATTTTACGTGTTATTACATCCCACTACAATGAGTACACTTAAACTATTTTGACATACTAGCTGTTGTCTTCGCAAGAAATTGTCATATATGCTAGCAGCCCGATACAGAAGAGCAGGCGCACACATTCGAACGCCGCCCAGCCGCCCGCCGAGTAGCAGACAAACAGGTTATAAAAAGCGCCGCCTATGGCCACCGGTTGAACGAAAGTGGGCGCAAGTGGCTCCCATAGAAGCCGTATATCTGTGCAGGTCTGTAGTTACAGTGGCTAAACTGTACTGTAGTTCCAGTAGTATAGTGCCTAGAATAGGCACTATACCAGTAGGTCGTGGGCACACCCACCAATCTAGCCGCCATACCAGTGTAGGTAAAAAAAAAAAAAAAAAAAAAAATTGCCCTGCTATCATCATCGTGCCAAAGTGTCACGTGGGTAGATATGGGCAGCAAGATGGCGACGCCTTGAGTATGTGGTGCTTCGTCAGCTGATGCGAACTTGCGAATTTGGACCCCGAAACAGAAAAGAAGTAACCAAGTAACAGCCCGACCAAATTTATCATCAGCTGATGCAAGCACCCTGGCCTTCCCTCGCCGCACCATGTCATCGTAGCGCTCTTCCTTCGCTCGCCAACGAGCGACGCTGAAGCAGCGACGATGGACAGCAAAGACTACGATCACACGAAAAACATGACGCTCATGTTCTTCCTCGACCGACTGATGGACAAGGGTCAGCCGCGGACCCTGCACGACTTGTCTTGCCAGTTCGGTACCAAAGGGTTCACCAAGGAGATGCGCCAGATCGCCGGCGGCAGCCAATCGGGCCTGCGCAAGTTCCTGCAGCAGTACCCGTTCCTCTTCACCATCGACGGCGACCAGGTGTCGGTGACGAGCTTCGAAGGTGACAGCTCCGGCAACTCGCCGCAGCGCGACTATGTGCAAGAAGCCATCGACTACTTTCGCGCCAAACTGGAGCAGTACGGCAACGCCGAGGTGCCAATCAAGTCGCTGTTGGGACACCGGTCGCAGGCGTCGCCCGAGATCAGGCACGTTTCTGGCCAGCACGGAAGGTGGGTGGTGACAAACTGTCAACAGGGTTGCCGAAAAAAAGTGGGGTGATAATTTATTCATTCTATAGTAGCTCGGCGCCGGTCTCATTAGCTGAACTAAAAAAAAAAAAAAAAAAGAAAGGCGTGTTTCTCTTCACTAGTGGTCTTCCCGGAAAATGTGGCCGTCGACAGAGAGGAGGCATGCCCTTCTCACCGTTTGCTCCGAAATGTGCCGCATTCCACAGCGCCGTCACATTTGAAACGGCCTCGTCTAGCCCGCGTGTCTATTTTTTTTCTCTCTTGCCGCGTCCGTTAATTCAGTCATGTCTCGTGTTTTGCGCTTACTTCTCGAGCGGTCCAACCGTCTACGTATGCATTATTCGAGAAAAAAATGCGGTTCGCGCAGGGCACCAGCAGACAAAAAAAAAAAAAAAAAACGCGAAGAGGAAAAGGGGCGCTAACGACACTTTGCGGCAGACGAGCCCCATAAGCGCAGCCTTCAGAAATGGAAGCTCAATCTGAAACAGCGGTGTTTTAAATGCATTGTGACACTGATGAAGTCCTTCGAAGCACTGGGCTAGTTGGTTCATGTAACTGCGCAACATTCAACAATGCAGCCTTGCGCAGTTATTCTTTAGATTAGAGGCCATATGTTTAGGCGCTGAAGAGGTGATGGTGAATCTCGAGTGGTAACAGCCACAGCATGCAGGCTCCTGACACAATATTTAACTATATCTTGTGAAAAGGCCAGGAACACACTGGTGTTGACTGTAATGTAAAAGAGTGTTCATGTGCCGAGGTATGCAGCTAACACAGCAGGGTCGCCAATGTACTTGATTGGAAAACTGAGCGACCCTGGTAGTATGGCAGCTCTCCACAAATGAAGGTTTAAGAACAGCAGGAAGTGGTGCTTGATTAATTATTTTATTTGAAAGGTCTCAGCATGAGACAGGCAAAAAACCACCACAACAGGCAAAAAAGCCACCACAAATATCAAGATAGACTCTAGACAAGACAAAAGGGATCACAGGAAGGCTTCAATTTCTTAACAATAACTGAGGCTAACATATTGACCCACTATTGGCCTTGCAAGATACAATACTAGCTAACCTTTGGCAGGCCCAGGAAGAAAGGCAATACATGATACAAAGTAATAAATGGATATACATAGACTTCCATTAATTTGACTCTGGTTAACTTGTGGGTTAATTTGATCCTGATCAAAGTCCCGGGCACCACCCATATTAAATAATTAACTTATTATTTATTTATTTATATTATTATTTATTATACCCTCAGGGTCGATGACATTACCGAGGGGAGTGGGGAAGAATGTCAGCACAAGCTATCCACAAAAAAAAAGAACATCAACGCAAACTACTATGATACAATACTAGCAAGTACTAAGGGCTGTATACAGTCCACTTGGGCAATAGTGACGTTCAGTAAATCAACCTGCCAGCTTACCTCAGCATGCACTATCAACGCGCACTCTCGAACGTTTCACAACACACGTGAGAACGCACCAGGCGAGTGCACAGTGGCTCGAATGTGTTGTTTCGTTTATTTACGAGAGCACCCAACGACACCATGAAGTCAAATTGACGTAGACTGTAACTGCTAGATGGCGCTATTTATTTTCTGGTTTCGCTAAAACAGCCATTCAATACGTGCTGTTGGCAGAGGGGCAGCCAAGGCGATAGTATCCCCAAAGTGTATCGTTTCAAAATACAGCCCTAAGTTACATAATTCATAGTTTGTTTTTACTAGAATAAATTTATATGATGCTTATGAACACATGAAAGCACTCAAAACAAAACATTGTGTTAAGTTTCACTTATGATGGTATGGGCACTAACTTTAATTAATGAAGCATTGTAGTACAAATAAAAATGAACACAAGACCAGACACCAAAAGTGCTACACACACCGCCAGAAGAAAATGTACAATGAAATGCACTCTGGTTTGTCCTCGCAAAGAATAAGAAAACACAATCTTGCTTGCAAATAGCCAAGTATCGCTATGCCTCTTTTCTGATATGGAAGAGTTTCCATGCAATAGTTTCATTGCTTCTGCCCAGAATCTCGCGAAACCAAGGTTCACACTTGCAAGTCATGCAATACATAGCTTGCACTGACGTCAGTGAAAGCTATGGGATATGCGTCCGCAATGCATATGAACCGCTCACTCTCCCACAGTCATTGCAAGCCCCGCAAGACGTGTTGTCACCATGGTCATGTGCATGATATTTGGTTGTTCCAACCGCAGTGACACCCGCGGGAGAAAAAAACTGCCTAACAGCAACTTCTTTTCATTACCGAAGATCGTGGAGAACCAGTGCGAGCGCATGAAGCGGCGCAGCCTATGGCTGGCGCGCATTAAACGTGTCAACATCGAGAACCGCAACCTGCGAGTCTGTGGCGCATACTTCATTGCAGGTAAATAATTCCTTTCGACTTTGACAGCGTGATAACGGCGATATATAACGAAAGGGTAGTTTTGTAACTTCATTTTGCGTTCTTAGGGAAGCCAGCTAAACTGTTCGACGAGACGGACCCTAACTGGGCTCCGTCGCTTCTCCTCAGCTACAGTGCCATGAACATGGATCCTTCACGACACCAGCGCCTCGAAAAACAACGCACCGAAAAGCGGCAAGCGAACGCTGCGGGAAGCCGAATTGCAGGAACGGCGTGCCGAGGCCGACACAGCAGCGATCCAGCCGTGTGCCGATCGGCCCCTCTCGCCGCACCCGACTGGAGAAACCGACCAGCTGAGAGACCTTGAAAGTGAAAACAGGAAACCTCTGCGCTTACCTCCACAAGTAGGAGCACTTTGTCTTCTCCGAGCCTCCTCGCCGACAAACTATTCACCCAACCATTCCCAGGCGCAGTGTGTAAGGATCGACGTTCTCGCACAGTTAAATCTTTCCTTTGTACCGTACACGCGCATATCCAATCAACTGTGCGAAGTAGTCCTCGCAAAAGGGTCGTGCAGTTGGGAATGCTGGCATGTCCAAGGAAAAGAAGAATAGAAGCCTGTAACAACACAGAGATAACAACTGCTCGACGGATACTCACAGCGCGCGCGCATCAGACTAGCAACAAGCGGTTTGCAAGCATGGCGGCCGCGAGCTCGCGGATGTGATGTCACGTGCAAGTCATGCAATTGGCTGGTTGCATGACTTGCATTGCTTTTATTTTCAACTGAAAGTTCGTGCTATCATGCTCGATCATTAACACACCATACAGTTTCAGTGCACAGTCCAGAACGATGCCTTGAAGGCCTATATATGTCAAACTAGATGGTGGGTTAACAACTGAGCTCAAATATCAATTAAGAATAAAAGCAATGCATATCTACATGCACATTGCATAGCTTGAACATGTGAACCTTGATTTCGCAATATTAAGATTCTGGGTGGAAGCAAAGAAGCTACTGCACACAAACTTTTAGAGGCCTTCTATTATGGGAAAAGAGGCACAGGTTGTGTAAGTGATGATTCTGTGTGCATATGTTCAAGCGGGGCGCACGTTTAAATTATTTTTCTTGTCAGAAACCTGTGTGCATGCGCATTGTACGTTTTATTCTGGTCTTCTAGGAGATCATTGGCGAGTGTATGTGTCCAGTCCTGTGTTCTTTGTGTTAATCCTTATTTGCGCTACGATGGCTTCTCCAAGTAGCAGTCCACTTTCCCAAGAAAAACGTATTTTAAGTTATCATACTTTGGTCATTGTGATCCTGAAATTGGGAAATTAGAGCCTGACTGGGTAAGCATGCTTTTGCCTGACCCCAGTGATGGTGACCCTCATTATGGCACCAATAGCTGCAGTGTCTCTCTTGAGGGTGATCAGGGAACATTGGTGGCTTCTGAGACATCTCCCACTTAAAATATGGATTTTCAGCCTGCCGTCGGCAGATTTTGAACCAACAAAAGCGGCTCGCATTGTATAATAATTGCTTTCACTTGAATAAAATGTCTTTTTTCCCTCTATTTCATAAGTGGCCTGCGTGTTACAATAGTATACAAAACCATGTTAGTAGCAGCCTACCGTCATACAGCATCATCGCAGGATGGTGGCAGAACAAGTCTTTGTTTACATATGATGGCGATGACAACGCGCCGCTTTCAGGTTTTAATCACAAAGGCTCATTTGAAAGGAAAGGTAAGTATAAACCGCATGCATGCGATCTTGCGCGCGACAGCGACAAGTGACGCGATGGAGATGGCTGTCGCGGTCGCTCGTCGCCTACAAGTCGTACTGCATGTGAGCGACGAGACGAGTGATGACTTTGAGCGACGTCTCCCCGATATTGCCGGCATGAGGGCAGTAAATACTCGCCGAAACTGGTGTGACGCTTGCTTTATTAATTTAAGTTGATGTGTTTTAGTGTAAAGAGCAGCATAAATATTTCTAAAGGTCTTGCACTTCGTTATTATTCTTGCACATATCAAAATCTAGTCGTGTGCTCATTCCGTGCGACAATTGGTAGTACTTGACTGATGTATATCCAGTTCCGGCTTCGCGCTATTGGCTAGTCGCTCATAGCACTTCCGGGCGATGAGCGACGAATTCTAGATTTCCAGATCCGAGCGATCTGTTCGCGCGACGGCCCGTTTCGTCACTCGAAGCCGTTGCTCGTCGCGGTCGCATGCAAAATGGCTCTCATGTGGTTTGGGCTGTATTTTACATGCTAAGCTAATGGCAACAGGGTTGCGAGACCAGTGGCTTGCATGCATTGCCATAGTAACTGGCACGGTCTAGGCCCATGGTCTCTCAAGCACAGTGCCACTGCAGGGTGGACCACATTCATATTAGGTGGTGTGGGAGTGCACCACTGATGTATGAGGGATCAGTGTGGCTTCCAAATGAAGTGACTTCAAATGTGTCAATTGACTGGTCCACTGCAAAGTGCAAACACATGCCTCATCTTCACAAAATATGATGCACGGTCACTCTGTGCGGATGTCGCACTGGGGTCTGCAGAGCTGTTTTCTTGTGTGAACAAAGCAATCAGATATGCGAGGTCTGTTAGAAAAGCATCCAACCTTATTTTTCTTTTCGTGAACTCATAATGGATATGAAACAAGCGCGCTTGCATCAGCCGACCGAGAACCTTCATGCGCATGCGTAAATTCTTTCCCGCCTGCCGATAGCGTCAGTCACTGGGACGCAGCGTTTGAGTGAGGTAGTGTGCAGTGCTCTCGTCGGTTTTTTTATTGCAAGGAAAATGACGGAGCGACTGGAGCAGCGCTACTGCATCAAATTTTGCCAGAAACTGGGCGACAGCCAAGTGGAAACCATTCGGAAGATTCAGACGGCTTTCGGTGACGATGCTATGAGCAGCACATAGATTAAGGAGTTGTACAACTGGTTTAAAGACGACCACACATCGGTGGAGAGCGAGCCACACTCCAGTCGGCCATCAACATGCCGAAATGACCAGGTCATTGCCGAAGTGAACGCTGTTTTGATGCGGGACCATCGTGTGACTATCCCAGAAATTGCGGAAGAGATGGGCATCAGTGCTTTTTCTGCACATTCCATTATGATCGAAGAGTTGGCCATGAAGAGAGTTGCGGCGAATTCGTGCCGAAGCTGCTCACGATGGAGCAAAAGCAACTTCGTGTTGAAGTCTCACAAGACATGCTCGATTCCACAAACAGTGACCTCGACTTCATAACACCATAATCACTGGTGACGAGTCTTGGGTGTACGGTTACGACCTGGAAACCAAATCCCAGTTGTCACAGTGGAAGCATTCCACATCACTAAGACCAAAGAAGGCCCGCCAAGTGTGCAGCAACGTCAAAGTGATGCTGACTGCTCTCTTTGACTCCCCTGGTGCGATACACCACGAGTACACACCACAGGGTCAAACAATCACCAAAGAGTACTACAGGGATGTCCTCCGTCGCCTACATGATGCTGTGTGGCGCAAGAGACCGGAGTTGTGGTCAACAGGAAATTGGCGCATCCATCACGACAATGCTCCTGCACATTCTTCACACTTGATTCAGGCTTTTTTGGCGGTTCAACAGGCTCCTTACTCTCCTGATATGGCTTCCTGTGACTTCTGGCTATTTCCCAAAATCGAGAGGCCATTGAAAGGAGCGCGATTTCAGACAAGAGAGGACATTATGGCTGCAACGACAGCTGAGCTAAACTTCATTCCGAAAGAGGGGCCTTCTCGGAATGCTCCCAACATTGGCAGCACCGCTGGGAAAAGTGTGTGGAGTCCCAAGGAGACTACTTTGAGGGTGATTAGGTTTCCGACGCTCCAGTTATGCCAGTTTTTTTTTCTTCGGCCAAAAGTCGGATACTTTTTCTAACAGACCTCGTATTTGTGTCCGTAAAACGGCAGCCAATACAGCAGTTGAAAAGATTCTCAGTGAGTGATTGCACATGCGCATGCTTTCGTCAAGATTGCCTGTGAAAGATAACACAATTCCGTCTGATTAGGCAAATTACCATATTTTAAGGTGTATAAGACGCGGTTTTTTGCTGAATTTTTTGTCGGTGCGCCTTATAAAACCTGAAAACTGACTTATATACGTTTGTTTTTGTTTTTTTCGGGAAAACTGCCTTCAAAATCGGATTCGATGTTATGGCCACACGAAGTGCGCTGGTTGACTTAATTGCTATGGGTTCTTCTTGTGATCGAGTTCCCGTGCGCTGTGCGAGAAGAACGGAGCAGCAACACAAGCGGCAGCAGGCCGACGCTGAAGTCGTCGCATCTGCAGATCGCTGTCAAGATACGGTGCGCTCTGCTGCGCAAACTATGCAGTTGCTTCCACAGTACAAGCTGCCCCCCTCCCTACCGCGCTGCTTTCCCACTCTCCTCCCTGTGCGCGATTCTGCTCACTGTCGCACACACTTTCACTCACACATACAGCATACGGCGCGCGGGGACGATGTTATCGCCCTTGGACTTTATACGGTACATCGCGGCAACCACGACGGCAGAAATGCGCCTGGAGTGGAAATATATGGCACCCATGTTCAATTCAATTCACTTTATTTCAACATCAAAATGTTGAGGACTGTGAAAAAAAAGCCTTTTTATGGCTTGACGAGGTCTGCAGCCCTTTTTAACAGGCAGTGACAGAGCATAAGGTGAGGTGTTCTTTCTTCTTTCTGGGGTTTTACGTGCCAAAACCAGTTCTGATTATGAGGCACGCCGTAGTGGAGGGCTCCGGGTTAATTTTGACCACCTGGGGTTCTTTAGCGTGCACTACAACGCAAGCACACAGGCATTTTTGCATTTCGCCTCCATAGAAATGCGGCCGCCATGGCTAAGGTGAGGTGTTACATGTTTAGTTAGAATCACCTAAGTCCCAATAACATGAGTGACAGGCATAATGCACATTATATATATATATGTAAAATAAATTCAAGTGAAACAATGTATATATAGCACACAAAACTCACATACAATTGAAACGAAGAGAAAAAAAAAGAATGAGCGCTAATTACTAATGCTCATTATACATATATGAAATCGACAAATATGTCATACAATACAAACTGCAATGCACAATTCGGCAAATGCACTGTTACAAAAAAACACAATTTCTTCCTTTTTGCGGAAACAAAGAAAAGACAAGGAAAAAAAGCACAATAATGAAAGTTGTACAGTGTAGATTTTGTTTAGACAAGATGGTAATGTAAAGTGCAAAATTTGGTATTTATTTATTTATTTCAAAATACCTTATAGGCCCCATGAGGAGCATTGAGTAAGGGGGGCATCACTGCAAGACAGTTTTACACGTGAATTCCGAAGCTCGAGGACCACAAAAATGAGTAGAAATCATCGTCGCAAAACAGAGTTACAAATGAAGAAGATGTGTTAGCGTTGCCAAGTGTTGTCACGCATATTGCTCGCGCACATATCGAACATCGTGTAAAAATGTGTATTCCAAAGTATGAAAGAAAAAAATAAACAATACGAAACGGCGAAGAGGAGGATAGGTAAAAGTGCGAGGATGATGACGATAACATACAGATGAGGAAGATGTGCGTAATAAACGCCCACAATACGTAGATAAACAGAAATAACAGTTCAAGGTAGTGTACAAAATACCGGATAAATTTTACCAAGCACATTGTTCACGCACATAATCAAACATTGCGTAAGAAAAGTTTACTTTAAAGCATGAATAGGAAACAATAGTCAGCGTGACATTACATAGAAATAGAGAGCGTGGCATACAGAATGACACATTTTTAGGACAGAAACTGCAAGTTCAGGAGTTTCCTAAATTTATCTCTGTCCGTTAGCATGACAGCGCTGTCGGGGAGGGAATTCCACAAGCAGATGACTCATGGCAAAGCCGACAAATTAAATGCATCAGTGTTTCCGTAGATGCGAGTGAAACTTAAATCATTATTCAGTCGTCGTGATATGCAACTTGCACGTTCCAGCAGCAAAGACGATGACTTAAATTGATGAACATATTTATGGAACAAGGACAGCAATGCCACGTCACGACGACTACTTAGTGCAGGAAGCGAAAGGTCAAGTTTGATTCGAGTTATGCTTGACTGCCCATTGTAATTGTGGGAAATGAAACGACTAGCTCGGTTTTGGATGGCTTCTAACATGTAGATTAGGTACTCGTGATGAGGAGACCAAATCAGGGATGTGTACTCGAGCTGTGGACGGACGAACGTCAGGAAGGCTAATTTGCGGATGTCAGGCGGAGAATTTCTTAGGTTGCGACGAATGTACCCTAGTGTTTTTGAACCATTAGCGCATACGTTTGTTATATGAGAGGCCCAGGAAAGATTTGGTGTGAGATGAACGCCTAGATATCTGTACAGTGAAGCTTCGGATAATAGATCCGCATTTATATAATAAGAAAAACTTGAGTTAAAGTGTTTGCGTGTGAAAGTTCACAGAGCCCACAGAAAGCCCACAGAGCTACACACGGACTCCAGTAGCATCGGACTTGGTGCAGTCCTAGCGCAACGGAAAGACGGCTACGACGAGTACGTCGTCGCATATGCGAGTCGCACTTTAAAGAAGGCAGAAGCCAACTACTCTGTCACAGAGAAAGAGTGCTTGGCCATTATTTGGGATCTCGTCAAATTTCGTCCATACCTATATGATCGCCCTTTTGCAATTGTTACCGACCACCACGCCCTTTGCTGGCTGTCCTCGTTGAAAGATCCGTCAGGTCGCCTCGGCCGCTGGGCACTTCGCTTACAAGAATATAACATCCGCGTTGTCTACCGATCGGGCAGAAAGCACTCTGACGCCGATGCGCTTTCCCGATCACCTCTACCTTCCGATGTGGCTTCAGTGTCAACGCCCTTCGCATCCATGTCGATGATCAACGTCGCTGATATGCCGGCCGAGCAGCGTAAGGATCCCCTGCTTTCAACTATGCTGAATTTCCTCCACGATCCATCCGTCACACCCTCTCTGCGAGGCAATCTGCGAGGCATAGGAGAGGAAACACAGCGTAAGCCGTGCTGTCCCGCTGCTGCCGCCACTGCCAAGTGAAGCGTCCCAGTGCTTGCGTCTGGTTTATCTACAGCTAGCACTGTGGTATGGTGATGACGTATGCCGTGACGTACTGGTGGGCTTGTGGCTAGCCATGGGATGATCATGGGCAGCCAATGCATCGATGGGGCCGGCGGACGATGGGCAATCTGCGAGGCACAGAAGAGGAAACACAGCGTAAGCCGTGCTGTCCCGCAGCTGCCGCCGCTGCCAAGTGAAGCGTCCCAGTGCTTGCGTCGGGTTTATCTACAGCTGGCACTGTGGTATGGTGATCACGTATGCCGTGACGTACTGGCGGGCTCGGGGCTAGCCATGGGATGATCATGGGCGGCCGATGCATCGATGGGGCTGGCGGACGATGGGCAATCTGCGAAGCACAGAAGAGGAAACACAGCGTAAGCCGTGCTGTCCCGCTGCTGCCGCCGCTGCCAAGTGCAGTGTCCCAGTGCTTGCATCGGGTTTATCTACAGCTAGCACTGTGGTGTGGTCATGATGTAGGCCGTGACGTACTGGCGGGTTCGTGGCTAGCCATGGGATGATCATGGGCGGCCAATACATCGATGGGGCCGGCGGACGATAGGCAATCTGTGAGGCACAGAAGAGGAGACACAGCGTAAGCCGGGCTGTCCCGCCGCTGCCAAGTGAAGTGTCCCAGTGCTTGCGTCGGGTTTATCTACAGCTGGCACTGTGGTATGATGACGTATGCCGTGACGTACTGGCAGGCTCGTGGCTAGCCATGGGATGATCATGGGCGGCCGACACATCAATGGGGCTGGCGGAGGATAGGCAATCTACGAGGCACAGAAGAGGAAACACAGCGTAAGCCGTGCTGTCCCGCTGCTGCCGCCGCTGGCAAGTGAAGTGTCCCAGTGCTTGCGTCGGGTTTATCTACAGCTGGCACTGTGAAATATTGATCACGTAGGCAGCAACGTACTGGCGGGCTCGTGGCTAGCCATGGGATGATCATGGGCGGCCGATGCATCGAGGGGCCAGCGGACGATAGGTAATCTGTGAGGCATAGAAGAGGAAACACAGCGTAAGCCGTGCTGTCCCGCTGCTGCCGCCGCTGCCAAGTGAAGCGTCCCAGTGCTTGCATCGGGTTTATCTACAGCTGGTGCTGTGGTATGGTGATGACGTAGGCCGTGACGTACTGGCGGGCTCGTGGCTAGCGATGGGATGATCATGGGCAGCCGATACATCGATGGGGCCGGCGGAGGATAGGCAATCTGCAAGGCACAGAAGAGGAGACACAGCGTAAGCCGTGCTGTCCCGCTGCTGCCGCCGCTGCCAAGTGAAGCGTCCCAGTGCTTGCGTTGGGTTTATCTACAGCTAGCACTGTGGTATGGTGATGACGTAGGTCGTGTGACGTACTGGCGGGCTCGTGGCTAGCCATGGGATGATCATGGGCCGCCAATGCATCGATGGGGCCGGCGGACGATAGTGTCACGTAGTAGTGACGCTGAAGAAAACAGTCGTAAAACTGTGTACGATGAAACTGGTTGTTTATTGGGCGAACCTGTGCCCACAAAAGCAAGGTACACTCAAAGCACAACGATAGCGGCGAACACAGTCGGCGATCGTCGAAAATCTGATCAGCGGCGAAACGCGTCGGCTTTTATACCTGAGTCATTGAAGGTTCCAGATTAATCCCTGATGCCCGCGTGTCTTCCAGAAAGTTCTAGACAATTCGCGTCGCTCATACAATCAGATTACATGGGCGTCGGTGACCACAGACGACGGATAGAAGCATTGATAACGTCCGAGAAGCTTCCAATGCAGGCGCGTCCTGCGCCGAGCGATAACGTTTAACATTTGTCAGCCAATGTTGAAAGCGGCTACCGGTGAAAGATAAACATGTGTACGTGTCAATACCCTCCCCTTAAAAAGCATCGTCCCGATGCTACAAACAAACACGAAAGCGAAAACAAAACCATGCGTAATAAACAAAATAACAAAGTACCTAAGTTTGTCAGCGGGCGTAGAAAGGCTTAAGACGCACCACGTGGATGACTTCAGGTCGTGCCCGGCGCCGCTGTGATTGCGAAATGCCGTCTGGCACGACCTCATAGTCCAGTGCGCCAATACGTCGGGTGATCTTATATGGTCCGAAATAGCGACGTAACAGCTTCTCGCTAAGTCCTCGTCGGCGTATCGGAGTCCAGACCCAAACACGGTCACCGGGCTGGTACTCGACGTAGCGTCGTCGAAGGTTGTAGTGTCGGCTGTCGGTCCTCTGCTGGTTCTTGATGCGCAGGCGGGCGAGCTGTCGACCTTCTTCGGCACGCTGCAAATAGGTGGCAACGTCGAGATTTTCTTCGTCGGTGACGTCCGGTAGCATGGCGTCAAGCGTCGTTGCCGGGTTCCTTCCGTAGACCAGGTTGAACGGCGCCATGTGCGTCGTTTCTTGCACGGCCGTGTTGTATGCGAAGGTCACGTACGGAAGGATGGCATCCCACGTCTTGTGTTCGACGTCGACGTACATTGCCAGCATGTCGGCGATGGTCTTATTTAGGCGCTCGGTGAGGCCATTCGTCTGCGGGTGGTAGGCGGTGGTCCGGCGATGGCTTGTGTGGCTGTATCGCAGGATGGCTTGAGTTAGTTCTGCCGTAAAGGCAGTACCTCTGTCGGTGATGAGGACTTCTGGGGCACCGTGACGCAGGAGGATGTTCTCAACGAAGAATCGGGCTACCTCGGCAGCACTGCCTTTGGGCAAGGCTTTTGTTTCGGCGTAGCGGGTGAGGTAGTCCGTAGCTACGACGATCCATTTATTCCCGGACGTCGACGTCGGAAAAGGCCCCAGTAAGTCCATCCCAATCTGCTGGAACGGTCGGCGAGGTGGCTCGATCGGCTGTAGAAGTCCGGCTGGCCTTTTCGGCGGTGTTTTGCGTCGCTGACAGTCTCGGCATGTCCTTACGTAATGGGCGACGTCGGCAGAGAGGCGAGGCCAGTAGTATTTTTCTTGTATCCTTGCGAGCGTGCGGGAAAAACCGAGGTGTCCAGCCGTTGGGTCGTCATGGAGAGCTTGCAGAACCTCTGGACGCAATGCTGAGGGTACCACGAGGAGGTAGTTGGCTCGGAGAGGCGAGAAGTTCTTCTTTAGGAGAATGTCGTTTTGCAAGAAAAACGACGCCAATCCTCGCCTGAACACCTTCGGCACAGTGACGGTCTTGCCTTCCAGGTAATCTACAAGGTTCCTTAGTTCCGGGTCGGCTCGCTGTTGTTCGGCGAATTCGTCGGCACTGATGGGTCCCAAGAAAGTGTCGTCATCCTGGTCATCCTGTGGCGGCGGTTCGACGGGGGCGCGAGACAAGCAGTCGGCGTCAGAGTGCTTTCGCCCGGACTTGTAAACGACGGTGA
The DNA here is from genome assembly GCF_013339745.2 of Dermacentor silvarum. Classification (NCBI taxonomy): domain Eukaryota; kingdom Metazoa; phylum Arthropoda; class Arachnida; order Ixodida; family Ixodidae; genus Dermacentor; species Dermacentor silvarum. The sequence continues at coordinate 143,104,318 of NC_051163.1, read as the reverse complement.
TGTCGAATTCTTGAAGTCTCAGACTCCATCGTGTGAGGCGACCTGAAGGATCCTTCAAGTTAGCTAGCCAACACAAGGCGTGGTGGTCGCTCACAACTTTAAAGGGCCTGCCATAGAGGTAGGGGCGAAACTTTGATGTAGCCCAGATGATGGCGAGGCACTCCTTTTCTGTTGTGGAATAATTTGCTTCCGCCTTCGATAGCGACCGGCTAGCGTAAGTTACAACCCTTTCTAGTCCATCAGTCCTCTGCACAAGCACGGCGCCGAGTCCTACGCCGCTTGCGTCGGTGTGGACTTCGGTATCGGCATTTTCGTCGAAATGCGCAAGGATGGGCGGCGATTGTAGGCGTCGCTTCAGTTCTTCAAATGCTTCGATTTGCGGCATCTCCCACTTGAACTCGACGTCGGCCTTCGTGAGGTACGTCAGTGGCTCGGCGATCCGTGAAAAATCCTTGACGAAGCGCCTGTAATAGGCGCACAGTCCCAGAAATCTACGCACTGCCTTCTTGTCAGCGGGCAGAGGAAAGTTGGAGATGGCCGCAGTTTTCTGAGGGTCGGGGCGCACTCCAGACTTGTTGATGACGTGGCCCAAAAACAAGAGCTCCTCATATGCGAAGCGGCACTTTTCTGGCTTTAACGTGAGTCCGGAGGTTTTGATTGCTTGAAGAACTGTTTCAAGGCGCCGCAGGTGTTCTTCGAAGCTTGAGGCAAACACAACGACGTCGTCCAAATAGACGAGGCAAGTCTGCCACTTCAAGCCTGCCAGTACTGTATCCATGACGCGTTGGAAAGTCGCAGGTGCCGAGCAAAGACCAAACGGCATGACCTTGAACTCGAACAGTCCGTCTGGTGTTATAAAGGCCGTCTTCTCCCGGTCCCTCTCGTCGACTTCGATTTGCCAGTAGCCGGTTTTGAGGTCCATCGACGAAAAATACTTTGCGTTGTATAGTCGATCCAAGGCGTCGTCAATCCGTGGAAGGGGGTATACGTCCTTCTTCGTGACCTTGTTGAGGCGACGATAATCGACGCAGAAACGTAGGGTTCCATCCTTCTTCTTCACTAACACCACGGGGGACGCCCACGGACTCTTGGACGGCTGGATGATGTCGTCGCGTAGCATTTCGTCGACTTGTTGCCTTATGGCCTCGCGTTACGCGTGCCGAAACTCGGTACGGGCTCTGACGCAGTGGGCGGACATTTTCGTCGGTTATGATTCGGTGCTTGGCGACAGGGGTTTGTCGAACTTTTGACGACGACGAGAAGCAATCCTTGTATTGCAGGAGCAGAGCTTTTAGTTGTTCTTTCTTATGCCTGGGAAGGTTCTGATTAACGTTGAAAGTTGCTTCAGGTATTATAGTCGTCGTTGCGGGTGCACTGGAATCCGTGAAGGCGAAAGCACTGCTGGCTTGTACTATTTCGTCGATGTAGGCAACCGTGGTGCCTTTGTTAATGTGCTTGTATTCGGGGCTGAAGTTCGTGAGCATCACCGTTGCTTTCCCTGCACGTAGCTCAGCTATGCCTCTAGCGACGGAAATTTCACGGTACAGCAGTAAGTGATGATCGCCCTCGATGACGCCCTCCATGTCTGCAGGCACTTCCGTACCGACGGAAATCATTACGCTGGAGTGAGGCGGAACGGTGACTTGTTCTTCAAGCACATTCAAGGCATGGTAACTGATGCATGTATCCGGCGGTATCGCTTTGTGTGTTGAAAGCGTTATCGACTTGGACCTTAAGTCGATGACTGCACCATGTTGGTGTAGAAAGTCCATGCCTAGGATGACGTCCCTGGAGCAGTGCTGCAGGATTACGAAGCTCGCCGGGTAAGTGCGGTTGTTTACCGTGACTCGCGCTGTGCAGATTCCAGCCGGCGTTATTAGGTGACCTCCCGCTGTTCGTATATCGGGTCCTTGCCAGGCCGTCTGCACCTTCTTTAACTTGGCGGCGAACGCGCCACTGAAAACTGAATAGTCGGCGCCAGTGTCGACGAGAGCGGTGACGTTATGACCATCGATGAGCACGTCTAGATCGGTAGACCGGCGTCTGGCGTTGCGGTTAATTCGTGGCGTCGGATCACGGCTGCGTCGGCTTGCTCTGCTGCTGCTACGTCGCGTCGGAAGGTCTTCGTTCGGCGGCGATGTGCTGTCAAGGCTGTTGCTAGGCGGCGTGCTGATATCTCGTCGTGATGATTCGCGAATCGTCGTCGTCGTCGGCGGCGGAGGATCTTCGGCATTGCGTCGTACAGCAACCGCACCTCCATCGGTTGCTGCTTTTAGTTTCCCGGGTATGGGCTGGGAGATCGGCCCCGGGTTGGGCCGGCATACAGGCGGCGATGCGGCGAGATGTAGCGGCCTGGTGACGGCGAGCGTGAGGGCCGTCGTGGTTGCCACTGGGCTCCGGCAAGGTAGTCGGCGATGTCACGTGGTCGCTCGCCAAGCTGTGGACGTGGCGCGTTGACGGCGAACCCTCGTAGGCCCATCTCGCGGTATGGGCATCGGCGGTAGACATGGCCGGCTTCCCCGCAGTGATAGCAGAGCGGGCGGTGGTCGGGGGCGCGCCAAATGTCCGTCTTCCGCTGGGAGCTGCGCTGGGCGACGGGCGGGCGTGCTGGCGGCGGCGGCGGTGGACGACGGAACTGCGGCGTTACGGGGCCCTGGCGCGAGTGCGGAGGGGGGCCTTGACGACGGGCGACGGCGGCGTAGGTCATCGCTTGCGGCTGTGGTTGAGGCGATACCGGAACTTCTGGCACTTCTAGTGATCGCTGAACCTCTTCTTTAACTATTTCAGCGATTGAAGTCACCTGAGGATGCGATCTTGGGAATAATTTCTGTAGTTCTTCCCGTACAACCGCTCTGATCGTCTCGTGCAGGTCGTCGGCGCCTAGAGCTTGAGCTTCGGCGTAGTTTGTCAGTGCACGGCGGTTGTATTGCCTGGCTCGCATTTCAAGGGTCTTCTCGATGGTTGTGGCCTCCGAAACAAATTCTGCCACAGTCTTGGGCGGGTTGCGCATCAATCCAGTGAATAGATGCTCTTTGACGCCCCGCATCAAGAACCGAACTTTCTTTTCCTCTGACATATCGGGGTCGGCGTGGCGGAAGAGGCGAGTCATCTCCTCCGTGAAGATTGCGATGTTCTCGTTCGGCAATTGCACTCTGGTTTCTAATAAAACTTCGGCCCTTTCTTTTCGCACGACATTCGTGAAAGTCCTCATGAAGTTCTCACGAAATAGGTCCCACGTCACCAGGGTGGTCTCTCTGTTCTCAAACCAGGTCCGAGCAGCATCATCTAATGAAAAATACACATGGCGCAGCTTGTCGTCGTCGCTCCATTTGTTGAACGTCGCGGTCCTCTCGTATGTCTCCAGCCAGGTTTCAGGGTCTTCAGCCGATGATCCACGAAAAGTCGGTGGCTCCCGAGGTTGCTGCAGCAGGATGGGGGACGCTGGTGCTGCCATTTTGGTCGTTGACTTGGCCTTGATTGCAGTGGTCTTTTCGGGAAGAAGTCCGAACTCTGGCACAAGTCCTTGCTGCCTACGGCTAGCTCGCTGGTCCTTGGCGACGTTGGTCTCGTTCTCCGGTTTCGGGCTTGGGTCGCGGCTTTGCGGGGGCGTTCGGTGCATGAACGAACTAGCACCTCCACCAGATGTCACGTAGTAGTGACGCTGAAGAAAACAGTCGTAAAACTGTGTACGATGAAACTGGTTGTTTATTGGGCGAACCTGTGCCCACAAAAGCAAGGTACACTCAAAGCACAACGATAGCGGCGAACACAGTCGGCGATCGTCGAAAATCTGATCAGCGGCGAAACGCGTCGGCTTTTATACCTGAGTCATTGAAGGTTCCAGATTAATCCCTGATGCCCGCGTGTCTTCCAGAAAGTTCTAGACAATTCGCGTCGCTCATACAATCAGATTACATGGGCGTCGGTGACCACAGACGACGGATAGAAGCATTGATAACGTCCGAGAAGCTTCCAATGCAGGCGCGTCCTGCGCCGAGCGATAACGTTTAACATTTGTCAGCCAATGTTGAAAGCGGCTACCGGTGAAAGATAAACATGTGTACGTGTCAATAGGCAATCTGCGAGGCACAGAAGAGGAAACACAGCATAAGCCGTGCTGTCCCGCTGCTGCCGCCGCTGCCAAGTGAAACATCCCAGTTCTTGCGTCCGGTTTATCTACAGCTGGCACTGTGGTAGGGTGATGACATAGGCCGTGACATACTGGCGGGCTCGTGGCTAGCCATGGGATGATCATGGGCGGCCGATGCATCGATGGGGCCGGCGGACAATAGGCAATCTGCGAGGCATAGAAGAGGAAACACAGCGTAAGCCGTGCTGTCCCGCCGCTGCCGCCACTGCCAAGTGAAGTGTTCCAGTGCTTGCGTCGGGTTTATCTGCAGCTGGCACTGTGGTATGGTGATGACGTATGCCGTGACGTACTGGCGGGCTCATAGCTAGCCATGGGATGATCATGGGCGGCCAATGCATGAATGGAGCCGGCGGAGGATAGGCAATCTGCGAGGCACAGAAGAGGAAACACAGCGTAAGCTGTGCTGTCTTGCTGCCACCGCCGCTGGCAAGTGAAGCGTTCCAGTGCTTGCGTCGGGTTTATCTACAGCTAGCACTGTGAAATATTGATGACGTAGGCAGCGACGTACTGGCGGGCTCGTGGCTAGCCATGAAATGATCATGGGCGGCCAATGCATCGATGGGGCCGGCGGACGATAGGCAATCTGCGAGGCACAGAAGAGGAGACACAGCGTATGCCGTGCTGTCCCGCTGCTGCCGCCACTGCCAAGTGAAGCGTCCCAGTGCTTGCGTCGGGTTTATCTACAGCTAGCACTGTGGTATGGTGATGACGTAGGCCGTGACGTACTGGCGGGCTCGTGGCTAGCCATGGGATGATCATGGGCGGCCAATGCATCGATGGGGCCGGCGGATGATAGGCAATCTGCGAGGCACAGAAGAGAAAACACAGCGTAAGCCGTGCTGTCCCGCTGCTGCCGCCGCTGCCAAGTGAAACGTCCCAGTTCTTGCATCGGGTTTATCTACAGCTGGCACTGTGGTATGGCGATGACGTAGGCCGTGACATACTGGCGGGCTCGTGGCTAGCCATGGGATGATCATGGGCGGCCAATGCATCGATGGGGCCGGCGGATGATAGGCAATCTGCGACGCACAGAAGAGGAAACACAGCGTAAGCTGTGCTGTCTTGCTGCTGCCGCCGCTGCCAAGTGAAGCGTCCCAGTGCTTGCGTCAGGTTTATCTACAGCTAGCACTGTGGTATGGTGATGATGTAGGCCGTGACGTACTGGCGGGCTCATAGCTAGCCATGGGATGATCATGGGCGGCCAATGCATCAATGGGGCCGGCGGAGAATAGGCAATCTGCGAGGCACGGAAGAGGAAACACAGCGTAAGCCGTGCTGTCTTGCTGCTGCCGCTGCTGCCAAGTGAAGCGTCCCAGTGCTTGCGTCGGGTTTATCTAAAGCTAGCACTGTGAAATATTGATGATGTAGGCAGCGACGTACTGGCGGGCTCGTGGCTAGCCATGGGATGATCATGGGCGGACGATAGGCAATCTGCGAGGCATAGAAGAGGAAACACAACGTAAGCCGTGCTGTCCCGCTGCTGCCACCGCTGCCAAGTGAAGTGTCCCAGTGCTTGCGTTGGGTTTATCTACAGCTGGCACTTTGATATGATGACGTATGCCCTGACGTAGTGGCAGGCTCATGGCTAGCCATGGGATGATCATGGGCGGCCGATACATTAATGGGGCCGGCGGAGGATAGGCAATCTGCGAGGCATAGAAGTGGAAACACAGCGTAAGCCGTGCTGTCTTGCTGCTGCCGCCGCTGCCAAGTGAAGCGTCCCAGTGCTTGCGTCGGGTTTATCTACAGCTAGCACTGTGAAATATTGATGACGTAGGCAGCGACGTACTGGCGGGCTCGTGGCTAGCCATGGGATGATCATGGGCGGCCAATGCATCGATGGGGCCGGCAGACGATAGGCAATCGGCGAGGCACAGAAGAGGAAACACAGCGTAAGCCGTGCTGTCTTGCTGCTGCCGCCGCTGCCAAGTGAAGCGTCCCAGTGCTTGTGTCGGGTTTATCTACAGCTAGCACTGTGGTATGGTGATGATGTAGGCCGTGACGTACTGGCGGGCTCGTGGCTAGCCATGGGATGATCATGGGCGTCCAATGCATCGATGGGGCCGGCGGACGATAGGCAATCTGCGAGGCACAGAAGAGGAGACACAGCGTAAGCCGTGCTGTCTTGCTGCTGCCGCCACTGCCAAGTGGAGCGTCCCAGTGCTTGCGTCGGGTTTATCTACAGCTAGCACTGTGGTATGGTGATGACGTAGGCCGTGACGTACTGGCGGGCTCGTGGCTAGCCATGGGATGATCATGGGCGGCCAATGCATCGATGGGGCCGGCGGATGATAGGCAATCTGCGAGGCACAGAAGAGGAAACACAGCGTAAGCTGTGCTGTCCCGCTGCTGCCGCCGCTGCCAAGTGAAGCGTCCCAGTGCTTGCGTCGGGTTTATCTACAGCTGGCGCTGTGGTATCGTGATGACGCAGGCCGTGACGTACTGGCAGGCTCGTGGCTAGCGATGGGATGATCATGGGCAGCCGATACATCGATGGGGCAGGCGGACGATAGGCAATCTGCGAGGCACAGAAGAGGAAACACAGCGTAAGCCGTGCTGTCTTGCTGCTGCCGCCGCTGCCAAGTGAAGCGTCCCAGTGCTTGCATCGGGTTTATCTACAGCTGGCACTGTGGTATGGTGATGACGTATGCCGTGACGTACTGGCGGGCTCATGGCTAGCGATGGGATGATCATGGGCGGCCAATGCATCGATGGGGCCGGCAGACGATAGGCAATCTGCGAGGCACAGAAGAGGAAACACAGCGTAGGCCGTGCTATCTTGCTGCTGCCGCCGCTGCCAAGTGAAGCGTCCCAGTGCTTGTGTCGGGTTTATCTACAGCTAGCACTGTGGTATGGTGATGATGTAGGCCGTGACGTACTGGCGGGCTCGTGGCTAGCCATGGGATGATCATGGGCGTCCAATGCATCGATGGGGCCGGCGGACGATTGGCAATCTGCGAGGCACAGAAGAGGAGACACAGCGTAAGCCGTGCTGTCTTGCTGCTGCCGCCACTGCCAAGTGAAGCGTCTCAGTGCTTGCGTCGGGTTTATCTACAGCTAGCACTGTGGTATGGTGATGACGTAGGTCGTGACGTACTGGCGGGCTCGTGGCTAGCCATGGTATGATCATGGGCGTCCAATGCATCAATGGGGCCGGCGGACGATAGGCAATCTGCGAGGCACAGAAGAGGAGACACAGCGTAAGCCGTGCTGTCCCGCTGCTGCCGCCGCTGCCAAGTGAAGCGTCCCAGTGCTTGCGTCGGGTTTATCTACAGCTGGCACTGTGGTAAGGTGATGACGTATGCCGTGACGTACTGGCGGGCTCATGGCTAGCGATGGGATGATCATGGGTGGCCAATGCATCAATGGGGCCGGCGGTGGATAGGCAATCTGCGAGGCACAGAAGAGGAAACACAGCGTAAGCCGTGCTGTCTTGCTGCTGCCGCCGCTGCCAAGTCAAGCGTCCCAGTGCTTGCGTCGGGTTTATCTACAGCTGGCACTGTGGTATGATGACGTATGCCGTGACGTAGTGGCAGGCTTGTGGCTAGCCATAGGATGATCATGGGCGGCCGATACATCAATGGGGCCGGCGGAGGATAGGCAATCTGCGAGGCACAGAAGAGGAAACACAGTGTAAGCCGTGCTGTCTTGCTGCTGCCGCCGCTGCCAAGTGAAGCGTCCCAGTGCTTGCGTCGGGTTTATCTACAGCTAGCACTGTGGTATGGTGATGATGTAGGCCGTGACGTACTGGCGGGCTCGTGGCTAGCCATGGGATGATTATGGGCGTCCAATGCATCGTTGGGCCGGCGGACGATAGGCAATCTGCGAGGCATAGAAGAAGAAACACAGCGTAAGCCATGCTGTCCCGCTGCTGCCGCCGCTGCCAAGTGAAGCGTCCCAGTGCTTGCGTCGGGTTTATCTACAGCTGGCGCTGTGGTATCGTGATGACGTAGGCCGTGACGTACTGGCAGGCTCGTGCCTAGCGATGGGATGATCATGGGCAGCCGATACATCGATGGGGCCGGCGGACGATAGGCAATCTGCGAGGCACAGAAGAGGAGACACAGCATAAGCCATGCTGTCCTGCTGCTGCCGCCGCTGCCAAGTGAAGCGTCCCAATGCTTGCGTCGGGTTTATCTACAGCTGGTGCGGTGGTATGGTGATGACTTAGGCCGTGACGTACTGGCGGGCTCGTGGCTAGCCATGGGATGATCATGGGCGGCCGATGCATCAATGGGGCCGGCGGACGATAGGCAATCTGCGAGGCACAGAAGAGGAAACACAGCGTAAGCCGTGCTGTCCCGCTGCTACCACCGCTGCCAAGTGAAGCGTCCAAGTGCTTGGGTCGGGTTTATCTACAGCTGGCACTGTGGTATGGTGATGACATAGGCCGTGACGTACTGCCGGGCTCATGGCTAGCCATGGTATGATCATGGGTCGCTGATGCATCAATGGGGCCGGAGGACGATAGGCAATCTGCGAGGCACAGAAGAGGAGACACAGCTTAAACCGTGCTGTCCCGCTGCTGCCGCCGCTGCCAAGTGAAGCGTCCCAATGCTTGCGTCGGGTTTATCTACAGCTAGCACTGTGGTATGGTGATGATGTAGGCCGTGACGTACTGGCGGGCTCGTGGCTAGCCATGGGATGATCATGGGCGGCCGATACATCGATGGGGCCGGCGGACGATAGGCAATCTGCGAGGCATAGAAGAGGAAACACGGCGGAAGCTGTGCTGTCCCGCTGCTGCCGCCGCTGCCAAGTGAAGCGTCCCAGTGCTTGCGTCGGGTTTATCTACAGCTGGCACTGTGGTATGGTGATGACGTAGGCCGCGACGTACTGGCGGGCTCGTGGCTAGCCATGGGATGATCATGGGTGGCCGATACATTGATGCGGCCAGCGGACGATAGGCAATCTGCGAGGCACAGAAGAGGAGACACAGCGTAAGCCATGCTGTCCCGCTGCTGCCGCGGCTGCCAAGTCGCTTGCGCGAGACCCGCGTTGACGGTGTGAAACGTCGCTGTACTTTTATTGCGATAGCAATTACATGGACACTCCAAAGCAGATTTCTGCCGTCGGCATCGTCGGCGCCGTCGCCGCGAGGTTCCGTATGACGTCAATGGAGATGAAATCGTTGCCGCGCGCCACCGAACGCTGTATGTGCGAGTGAAAGGGCGCGAGGGACGCGCGCTTTCACGGGGAGTGAACGCACGACGGAGAACAAACGCGCGTTCTGCGCCGTGCTCCCTTAAGGGCTGCAGAAGTAGGCGTCTCTTTCCTGCTTTACAATCACCTATATGTAGAGCAAACGCGCCTTCTTCCGACGCGTGAAAGGCCGTCGGGGGAGGGGGGGAAGGGAGGCGACGTTTAGCTGCGGCACCAAGTGCCTATTTATATCAGAGGCTCAGGCAACAGTCACCAACGCCGCACGCATTTTGTGCGAACGCGGGCAAAACACCGACGGCGTCGACAACAGTTCTGCATGTTTCCGGTGCTGCTGCATGTCCAAGTTTATACAGCTGATAAAGCTAGTATCATTACTCCGTATAGCTCTCCACAAATTTGCTATCGCAATTGATGCTTCGCCTTTCAGGTGAAACTGCGACAACTTTTTTGGAATCGCTTACCGAACAGGTGCGTCTTATACACCAGTGCGACTTATAGACCGGAAAATACGGTATATGAACAGGGGGGGGGGGATGGTGACATTAGTCCTTTGACTAAATAGAATAAATGTCCATGTAGGCAATTCAAAAGATGCACGAATAAGCTTCTTAGTTATGAATTTGTAGAAATAATTAAATAGAAATTGAGACACAAGGAAGTCAAATCTGCCTAGGAGAAATTCTGAGATTATTAGCCCCGAGAACACTCGCATGATGTCATGGCAAGGATTGGCGCTTGTTGTCTGCTACAGTTCGGGCTGCGTCCGAGCGCCTTCTGCAACGTTTCTGTTTGTTTGCTCTCGTTCCCTATGCTGCTGCACTTATGACAGTCCTCTTAAATGTATTTTGGTGATATCTTGGTTCGTTAAAATTTTTTGAAAGAGCTTATCTTATAGACAACAATATATTTCTCAAAGCCAACATCACAGTGCCGGCCAACAGAGGTCAGTCCAGAGTGGTCTGGGTTTTGCATGCGCAGTTCTACACTCTGCAGCAGTAGCTGACATGAATAATAAAAGCATTAATGCAAAAACGTAGGATATAACAATCTAGTCAAGCGACCGTACTTGCCGTGGTGCAACAATCATCTAAGAAACGCAGGCTCTATAGTACTTCTACAACATTTATCGTGGTTTTAACCCACTATCTTTTTTGCACATTACGAGCTGTTCATTGGCAAAATATTGAATTTTCGCATTTATTCACAGAAACGTTCAGCAGTACCATGAGGACTAAGCAACAAATCAGTATAGCTTCTACCCATACCGATTGCGTTTTTAGCTGCTTCTCAACATTAAGTCGTTCTTAAGCAGTTAATTTTAAGCGGCAGTAATGTTAAGTTAAGCTAATTGAGGCTTTAAGCTGTTTGCCGCTCACCAATATTTATTCTCTTTTCAGTGCTACACGCTCTTATCAGTTCAACAACTTAGCGCCGCTTGTTGCTTGGGGACCGTTCTGAGCCATCTACTTGGTGAAACTGACACAGCTGCTCGGGGCAACTTTTTGGGCGAAACATGCCTTTTAGACCATACGACTGCAGCCAGAAAGAAGCCGAAGCTTCATTCTTTAGTGGTATGGGACACAGCAAATATCAGCATTCAGAGAAGGAGGTCAACAATCAAGTGAATTCATATGAGGTTCGTATCGACACGTATACATGTTTATCTTTCACCGGTGGCCGCTTTCCACCGGCTAACAAATGTTAAACGTTATCGCTCGGCGCAGGACGCGCCTGTATCGGAAGTTTTTAGAAAGTTATCGATGCTTCTTTCCATTGCCTGTTTTCACCGACGCTTCTGTTATCTGATTGCATGACTGACGCGAATTGTCTAGAACTTTCTGGAAGACACGCGGGCATCAGGGATTAATCTAGAACCTTCGATGACTCAGGTATAAAAGCCGACGCGTTTCGCCGCTGATCAGATTTTCGACGATCGCCGACTGTGTTCGCCGCTATCGTTGTGCTTTGAGTGTACCTTGCTTTTGTGGGCACAGGTTCGCCCAATAAACAACCCGTTTCGTCGTACACTGTTTTACGACTGTTTTCTTCAGCGTCACTACTACGTGACATCTGGTGGAGGTGCTTTTGTGTCCATGCAGCGGACGCCCCCGCAAAGCCGCGACCAAAGCCCGAAACCGGAGGACGAGACCAACGTCGCCAAGGACCAGCGAGCTAGCCGTAGGCAGCAAGGACTTTTGCCAGAATACGGACTTCTTCCCGAGAAGACCACAGCGATCAAGGCCAAGTCAACGACCACAATGGCAGCCCCAGCGTCCCCCATCCTGCTGCAGCAACCTCGGGAGCCACCGACCTTCCGTGGATCATCAGCTGAAGACCCTGAAACATGGCTGGAGACGTACGAGAGGACCGCGACATTCAACAAATGGAGCGACGATGACAAGCTGCGCCATGTCTATTTTTCGTTGGATGACGCTGCTCGGACATGGTTTGAGAACAGAGAGACCACCCTGGTGACTTGGGACCTATTTCGCGAGAACTTCGTGAGGACCTTCACGAATGTCGTGCGAAAAGAAAGGGCCGAAGTTTTATTAGAAACCAGAGTGCAATTGCCCAACGAGAACATCGCAATCTTCACGGAGGAGATGACTCGCCTCTTCCGCCACGCCGACCCCGATATGTCCGAGGAAAAGAAAGTTCGGTTCTTGATGCGGGGTGTCAAAGAGCAACTATTCACCGGATTGATGCGCAACCCGCCCAAGACTGTCGCCGAATTTCTTTCCGAGGCCACAACGATCGAGAAGACGCTTGAAATGCGCGCCAAGCAATACAACCGCCGTGCCCTGACCAATTACGCCGATGCTCAAGCGCTAGGCGCCGACGACCTGCGCGACACCATCAGAGCAGTCGTTCGCGAGGAGCTGCAGAAGCTCTTTCCCAGGTCGCAGCCTCAAGTGGCATCTATCGCCGACGTCGTCAAAGAAGAAGTTCAGCGCTCACTTGGAGTTCCTGATGTGCAGCCGCAATCGCCGCAACCCCAGCCGGAAGCGCTGACTTACGCCGCAGTTGCCCGTCGTCAAGGCCCTCCTTCACGCTCGCACCAGGGCCCCATAACGCCGCAGTTCCGTCGCTCACCGCCGCCGCCGCAGCCAGCACGCCCGCCCGTCACCCAGCGCAGCTACCCGAGAAAGACGGACATTTGGCGCGCCCCCGACCACCGCCCGCTCTGCTATCACTGCGGGGAAGCCGGCCATGTCTACCGCCGATGCCCATACCGCGAGATGGGCCTACGAGGGTTCGCCGTCAACGCGCCACGTCCACAGCTTGGCGAGCGCCCACGTGACATCGCCGACTACCTTGCCGGAGCCCAGTGGCAACCACGACGACCCTCACGCTCGCCGTCACCAGGCCGCTACATCTCGCCGCATCGCCGCCTGTTTGCCGGCCACACCCGGGGCCGATCTCCCAGCCCATACCCGGGAAACTAAAAGCAGCAACCGATGGAGGTGCGGTTGCTGTACGACGCAATGCCGAAGATCCTCCGCCGCCGCCGACGACGACGATTCGCGAATCATCACGACGAGATATCAGCACGCCGCCTAGCAACAGCCTTGACAACACATCGCCGCCGAACGAAGACCTTCCGACGCGACGTAGCAGCAGCAGAGCAAGCCGACGCAGCCGTGATCCGACGCCACGAATCAACCGCAACGCCAGACGCCGGTCTACCGATCTAGACGTGCTCATCGATGGTCATAACGTCGCCGCTCTCGTCGACACTGGCGCCGACTATTCAGTTTTCAGTGGCGCGTTCGCCGCCAAGTTAAAGAAGGTGAAGACGGCCTGGCAAGGACCCGATATACGGACAGCGGGAGGTCACCTAATAACGCCGGCTGGAATCTGCACAGCGCGAGTCACGGTAAACAACCGCACTTACCCGGCGAGCTTCGTAATCCTGCCGCACTGCTCCAGGGACGTCATCCTAGGCATGGACTTTCTAAACCAACATGGTGCAGTAATCGACTTAAGGTCCAAGTCGATAACGCTTTCAACACACAAAGCGATACCGCCGGATACAAGCATCAGTTACCATGCCTTGAATGTGCTTGAAGAACAAGTCACCGTTCCGCCTCGCTCAAGCGTAATGATTTCCGTCGGTACCGAAGTGTCTGCAGACATGGAGGGCGTCATCGAGGGCGATCATCACTTACTGCTCGACCGTGAAATTTGCGTCGCTAGAGGCATAGGTGAACTACGCGAAGGGAAAGCAAGAGTGATGCTCACGAACTTCAGCCACGAATATAAGCACATTAACAAAGGCACCACGGTCGCCTACATCGACGAAATAGTACAAGCCAGCAGTGCTTTCGCCTTTACGGATTCCAGTGCACCTTCAACGACGACTGTAGTACCTGAACCAACTTTCGACGTCAATCAGAACCTTCCCAATCATAAGAAACAACAGCTAAAAGCTCTGCTCCTGCAATACAAGGACTGCTTCTCGTCGTCGTCAAAAGTTCGACAAACCCCTGTCGCCAAGCACCGCATTATAACCGACGAATGTGTCCGCCCACTCCGTCAGAGCCCGTACCGAGTTTCGGCGCACGAACGCGAGGCCATAAGGCAACAAGTCGACGAAATGCTACGCGACGACATCATCCAGCCGTCCAAGAGTCCGTGGGCGTCCCCCGTGGTGTTAGTGAAGAAGAAGGATGGAACCCTACGTTTCTGCGTCGATTATCGTCGGCTCAACAAGATCACGAAGAAGGACGTATACCCCCTCCCACGGATTGACGACGCCTTGGATCGACTCTACAACGCAAAGTATTTTTCATCGATGGACCTCAAAACCGGCTACTGGCAAATCGAAGTCGATGAGAGGGACCGGGAGAAGACTGCCTTTATAACACCAGACGGACTGTTCGAGTTCAAGGTCATGCCGTTTGGTCTTTGCTCGGCACCTGCGACTTTCCAGCGCGTGATGGATACAGTACTGGCAGAATTGAAGTGGCAGACTTGCCTCGTCTATTTGGACGACGTCGTTGTGTTTGCCTCAAGCTTCGAAGAACACCTGCGGCGCCTTGAAACAGTTCTTCAAGCAATCAAAACCTCCGGACTCACGTTAAAGCCCGAAAAGTGCCACTTCGCATATGAGGAGCTCTTGTTTTTGGGCCACGTCATCAACAAGTCTGGAGTGCGCCCCGACCCTCAGAAAACTGCGGCCATCTCCAACTTTCCTCCGCCCGCTGACAAGAAGGCAGTGCGTAGATTTCTTGGACTGTGCGCCTATTACAGGCGCTTCGTCAAGAATTTTTCACGGATCGCTGAGCCACTGACGTATCTCACGAAGGCCGACGTGGAGTTCAAGTGGGAGACGCCGCAAGTCGAAGCATTCGAAGAACTGAAGCGACGCCTGCAATCGCCGCCAATACTTGCGCATTTCGACGAAAACGCCGATACCGAAGTCCACACCGACGCAAGCAGCGTAGGACTCGGCGCCGTGCTTGTGCAGAGGACTGACGGACTAGAAAGGGTTGTAAGTTACGCTAGCCGGTCGCTATCGAAGGCGGAAGCAAATTATTCCACAACAGAAAAGGAGTGCCTCGCCATCATCTGGGCTACATCAAAGTTTCGCCCCTACCTCTATGGCAGGCCCTTTAAAGTTGTGAGCGACCACCACGCCTTGTGTTGGCTAGCTAACTTGAAGGATCCTTCAGGTCGCCTCGCACGCTGGAGCCTGAGACTTCAAGCATTCGACATCACCGTCGTTTACAAGTCCGGGCGAAAGCACTCTGACGCCGATTGTTTGTCTCGCGCCCCCGTCGAACCGCCGCCACAAGACGACCAGGATGACGACACTTTCTTGGGACCCATCAGTGCCGACGAATTCGCCGAACAACAACGAGCCGACCCGGAACTAAGGAGCCTTGTAGACTACCTGGAAGGCAAGACCGTCATTGTGCCGAAGGTGTTCAGGCGAGGATTGGCGTCGTTTTTCTTGCAAAACGACATTCTCCTAAAGAAGAACTTCTCGCCTCTCCGAGCCAACTACCTCCTCGTGGTACCCTCAGCATTGCGTCCAGAGGTTCTGCAAGCTCTCCATGACGACCCAACGGCTGGACATCTCGGTTTTTCACGCACTCTCGCGAGGATACAAGAAAAATACTACTGGCCTCACCTCTCTGCCGACGTCGCCCATTACGTAAGGACATGCCGAGACTGTCAGCGACGCAAAACACCGCCGACAAGGCCAGCCGGACTTCTACAGCCAATCGAGCCACCTCGCCGACCGTTCCAGCAGATCGGGATGGACTTACTGGGGCCTTTTCCGACGTCGACGTCCGGGAATAAATGGATCGTCGTGGCTACGGACTACCTCACCCGCTACGCCGAAACAAAAGCCTTGCCCAAAGGCAGTGCCGCCGAGGTAGCCCGATTCTTCGTTGAGAACATCCTCCTGCGTCACGGTGCCCCAGAAGTCCTCATCACCGACAGAGGCACGGCCTTTACGGCAGAACTAACTCAAGCCATTCTGCGGTACAGCCAGACAAGCCATCGCCGCACCACCGCCTACCACCCGCAGACGAATGGCCTTACCGAGCGCCTAAATAAGACCATCGCCGACATGCTGGCAATGTACGTCGACGTCGAACACAAGACGTGGGATGCCATCCTTCCGTACGTGACCTTCGCATACAACACGGCCGTGCAAGAAACGACGCACATGACGCCGTTCAACCTGGTCTACGGAAGGAACCCGGCAACGACGCTTGACGCTATGCTACCAGACGTCGCTGACGAAGAAAATCTCGACGTTGCCACTTATTTGCAGCGTGCCGAAGAAGGTCGACAGCTCGCCCGCCTGCGCATCAAGAACCAGCAGAGGACCGACAGCCGACACTACAATCTACGACGACGCTACGTCGAGTACCAGCCCGGCGACCGTGTTTGGGTCTGGACTCCGATTCGCCGACGAGGACTTAGCGAGAAACTGTTGCGTCGCTATTTCGGACCCTACAAGATTATCCGACGTATTGGCGCACTGGACTATGAGGTCGTGCCAGACGGCATTTCGCAATCACAGCGTCGCCGGGCACGACCTGAAGTCATCCATGTGGTGCGTCTTAAACCTTTCTACGCCCGCTGACGAACTTAGGTACTTTGTTACTTTATTTTTTTTCTTTATTACGCGTGGTTTTGTTTATATACGCTTTCACATTTGTTTGTAGCATCGGGACGATGCTTTTTAAGGGGAGGGTATTGACACGTATACATGTTTATCTTTCACCGGTGGCCGCTTTCCACCGGCTAACAAATGTTAAACGTTATCGCTCGGCGCAGGACGCGCCTGTATCGGAAGTTTTTAGAACGTTATCGATGCTTCTTTCCATTGCCTGTTTTCACCGACGCTTCTGTTATCTGATTGCATGACTGACGCGAATTGTCTAGAACTTTCTGGAAGACACGCGGGCATCAGGGATTAATCTAGAACCTTCGATGACTCAGGTATAAAAGCCGACGCGTTTCGCCGCTGATCAGATTTTCGACGATCGCCGACTGTGTTCGCCGCTATCGTTGTGCTTTGAGTGTACCTTGCTTTTGTGGGCACAGGTTCGCCCAATAAACAACCCGTTTCGTCGTACACTGTTTTACGACTGTTTTCTTCAGCGTCACTACTACGTGACAGTATATATAGTGTTTTGTTTATGAGGTTGGTATACGAGGCGGTCTTTTATGGGCTCATGCAGTGAATAGTTCTCAGTTCGTATAATTAAACACCATTGTGGTTCGAGACATCATCATGCAGACGGTAGTTGCGTGACGATGTTGCATGACGAAGCTGCCTGGAAGAGGCAGCTTCCAGGCAGCCGAAGCTGCACTCAAGTGCCTCGAGTATGTTATAGCCATTCCAAGTGGCGCTGTAGAGGACTCCTTCATGATTTCAATTCGAAGTTGTAGTGAACGGAAGGGTTTTGCGAACAATGCATGCCTCGTCGTAACTTATAATGATTGTCGGTACCTTCCATTGCGGGAGGTGTCTACCATAGTGTCCATAAAGACCACTTCAGGCCACTATGAAACATTGCATGGCATGTAATTGCTTGGCTCTTGATCTTAACCACGAAATAGTGCACCAAGAGAAGTGCCCCGCACCACGCTTGACAAGATTGACAGCCATCCCCTTACGGAAGCCAGAATTCTTGGACCCTGGTCCCAGCCGACGTCGCACAAACTGCTTTAAAAGCGCTAGCACTTATTGAAAAACTGTAGGATGTGTGAACCCCTTTTTTTTTATCTTTTCTGCCCTTACCCCTGTGCAGAGTAGCCAACCGGACACCTAATCTGGTTAACCTCTCTGCCTTTCACCTCGTTTTCCTCCTCCTCCTTAACCACGAACATTTTTTTTCAGGTGATTGCTATACATACATGGAGCGCAGTCGTGTTAACAGCCATGTAGACTGCTTTTTCTGGGTCGCTTTTACGGGGAAAGGTGAAAGTAGTAGCAAATTACTTTCGTGGAACATGCGCGTCTAACTCTTGTTTTTACGCATTACTACAGTACCCACTTACACTCTAAAGAGCAATAAGAAGCTTGACGAAAGCTTCGCAGGCAGTATCCTATTCTAACATACTGATTTATATATAATGTTGGCACCAAATACCAATATTGCTGTTCCGTGAAAAATGAAATGTCTGCCATAACTAAGTACTAAAGGAATGTTAACTTTGGAGCGAAGCGCTGTACCGTCAAAGATTTCTATACTGAATTTGCAGACATTGTTTTTACGCAGTATTTATGAACAGACACGGGGGCACCTCTTTGCAAAAGCAGTAACTCCTGCAAGTCAATATAGTTTCAATATCCAAGCAGCAAATTTTCACGATTCACGCAGTTTCGAAAAAGAGACTTCACTTTAGGCGTGACAGCAGAAAGCAGCCAAAGCATCCTTCAGGAAGTACGGCTGGCGCACCCCATACATCGAGCATGCACGAAACGAATGAGCACGTGCGGCAGGCGAGCGAGCCGGACCAAGCGGTGTCCTGGCCGTGACGTCACTCGGGAGTGGGCTCCACTCCAACTTGTCGCTGCTAATAGCATCGCTTGCGAGATATCTGTCCCCAAAGTGTGCTAAAACAACCATTGGCATTGCAGTTATTGTTATTCAGAACTCATAGATGGAGGCTCTTGTGAAAGTTGACAGTAACACCAATATATTTTGTACTACATTTTCGAGATGAAGAGGTCAAAACTTGTGCTAGTGTTAGGATTTCTACTAAGCAGGCATGACTTCTCAACTGCTTAATTTCACAATTTCTGCATTGGAAGAAAGTGAACAATTAAAAAGTTATTAATGAATATTTTAAATTGTAGCTATCTGGACATTGCGACATTGTCCGCACCTTCTGATAACCCGTTTGAACTGCCCAATTGCGTTTTCAAAGCAATCTCCTGGAGAAAAATATTTGCTACAATAATAAATGACAATATTGTCACGTAGTAGTGACGCTGAAGAAAACAGTCGTAAAGCTGTGTACGACGAAACTGGTTGTTTATTGGGCGAACCTGTGCCCACAAAATCAAGGTACACTCAAAGCACAACGATAGCGGCGAACACAGTCGGCGATCGTCGAAAATCTGATCAGCGGCGAAACGCGTCGGCTTTTATACCTGAGTCATCGAAGGTTCTAGATTAATCCCTGATGCCCGCGTGTCTTCCAGAAAGTTCTAGACAATTCGCGTCAGTCATGCAATCAGATAACATAAGCGTCGGTGAAAACAGGCAATGGAAAGAAGCATCGATAACGTTCTAGAAACTTCCGATACAGGCGCGTCCTGCGCCGAGCGATAACGTTTAACATTTGTTAGCCGGTTGAAAGCGGCCACCGGTGAAACATAAACATGTATACGTGTCAATACCCTCCCCTTAAAAAGCATCGTCCCGATGCTACAAACAAATGTGAAAGCGTAAAACAAAACCACGCGTAATAAAGAAAAAAAAATAAAGTAACAAAGTACCTAAGTTCGTCAGCGGGCGTAGAAAGGCTTAAGACGCACCACATGGATGACTTCGGGTCGTGCGCGGCGCCGCTGTGATTGCGAAATGCCGTCTGGCACGACCTCATAGTCCAGTGCGCCAATACGTCGGATGATCTTATATGGTCCGAAATAGCGACGTAAGAGTTTCTCGCTAAGTCCTCGTCGGCGTATCGGAGTCCAGACCCAAACACGGTCTCCGGGCTGGTACTCGACGTAGCGTCGTCGAAGATTGTAGTGTCGGCTGTCGGTTCTCTGCTGGTTCTTGATGCGCAGGCGGGCGAGCTGTCGACCTTCTTCGGCACGCTGCAAATAGGTGGCAACGTCGAGATTTTCTTCGTCAGCGACGTCTGGTAGCATGGCGTCAAGCGTCGTTGCCGGGTTCCTTCCGTAGACCAGGTTGAACGGCGCCATGTGCGTCGTTTCTTGCACGGCCGTGTTGTATGCGAAGGTCACGTACGGAAGGATGGCATCCCACGTCTTGTGTTCGACGTCGACGTACATTGCCAGCATGTCGGCGATGGTCTTATTTAGGCGCTCGGTGAGGCCATTCGTCTGCGGGTGCTAGGCGGTGGTGCGGCGATGGCTTGTCTGGCTGTACCGCAGGATGGCTTGAGTTAGTTCTGCCGTAAAGGCCGTACCTCTGTCGGTGATGAGGACTTCCGGGGCACCGTGACGCAGGAGAATGTTCTCAACGAAGAATCGGGCTACCTCGTCGGCACTGCCTTTGGGCAAGGCTTTTGTTTCGGCGTAGCGGGTGAGGTAGTCCGTAGCTACGATGATCCATTTATTCCCGGACGTCGACGTCGGAAAAGGCCCCAGTAAGTCCATCCCGATCTGCTGGAACGGTCGGCGAGGTGGCTCGATCGGCTGTAGAAGCCCGGCTGGCCTTGTCGGCGGTGTTTTGCGTCGCTGACAGTCTCGGCATGTCCTTACGTAATGGGCGACGTCAGCAGAGAGGCGAGGCCAGTAGTATTTTTCTTGTATCCTCGCGAGAGTGCGGGAAAAACCGAGATGTCCAGCCGTTGGGTCGTCATGGAGAGCTTGCAGAACCTCTGGACGCAATGCTGAGGGTACCACGAGGAGGTAGTTGGCTCGGAGAGGCGAGAAGTTCTTCTTTAGGAGAATGTCGTTTTGCAAGAAGAACGACGCCAATCCTCGCCTGAACGCCTTCGGCACAATGACGGTCTTGCCTTCCAGGTAGTCTACAAGGCTCCTTAGTTCCGGGTCGGCTCGCTGTTCGGTGAATTCGTCGGCACTGATGGGTCCCAAGAAAGTGTCGTCATCCTGGTCGTCTTGTGGCGGCGGTTCGACAGGGGCGCGAGACAAACAATCGGCGTCAGCGTGCTTTCGCCCGGATTTGTAAACGACGGTGATGTCGAATGCTTGAAGTCTCAGGCTCCATCGTGCGAGGCGACCTGAAGGATCCTTCAAGTTAGCTAGCCAACATAAGGCGTGGTGGTCGCTTACAACTTTAAAGGGCCTGCCATAGAGGTAGGGGCGAAACTTTGATGTAGCCCAGATGATGGCGAGACACTCCTTTTCTGTTGTGGAATAATTTGCTTCCGCCTTCGATAGCGACCGGCTAGCGTAACTTACAACCCTTTCTAGTCCGTCAGTCCTCTGCACAAGCACGGCGCCGAGACCTACGCTGCTTTCGTCGGTGTGGACTTCGGTATCGGCATTTTCGTCGAAATGCGCAAGTATTGGCGGCGATTGCAGGCGTCGCTTCAGTTCTTGAAATGCTTCGACTTGTGGCGTCTCCCACTTGAACTCGACGTCGGCCTTCGTGAGATACGTCAGTGGCTCAGCGATCCGTGAAAAATTTTTGACGAAGCGCCTGTAATAGGCGCACAGTCCAAGAAATCTACGCACTGCCTTCTTGTCAGCGGGCGGAGGAAAGTTGGAGATGGCCGCAGTTTTCTGAGGGTCGGGGCGCACTCCAGACTTGTTGATGACATGGCCCAAAAACAAGAGCTCCTCATATGTGAAGCGGCACTTTTCTGGCTTCAACGTGAGTCCGGAGGTCTTGATTGCTTGAAGAACTGTTTCAAGGCGCCGGAGGTGTTCCTCGAAGCTTGAGGCAAACACAACAACGTCGTCCAAATAGACGAGGCAAGTCTGCCACTTCAAGCCTGCCAGTACTGTATCCATGACACGTTGGAAAGTGGCAGGCGCCGAGCAAAGACCAAACGGCATGACCTTGAACTCGAACAGTCCGTCTGGTGTTATAAACGCAGTCTTCTCCCGGTCCCTCTCGTCGACTTCGATTTGCCAGTAGCCGGTTTTGAGGTCCATCGACGAAAAATACTTTGCGTTGTAGAGTCGATCCAAGGCGTCGTCAATCCGTGGAAGGGGGTATACGTCCTTCTTCGTGATCTTGTTGAGGCGACGATAATCGATGCAGAAACGTAGGGTTCCATCCTTCTTCTTCACTAACACCACGGGGGACGCCCACGGACTCTTCGACGGCTGGATGATGTCGTCGCGTAGCATTTCGTCGACTTGTTGCCTTATGGCCTCGCGTTCGCGCGCCGAAACTCGGTACGGGCTCTGACGGAGTGGCCGGACATCTTTGTCGGTTATGATGCGGTGCTTGGCGACAGGGGTTTGTCGAACTTTTGACGACGACGAGAAGCAGTCCTCGTATTGCAGGAGCAGAGCCTTTAGTTGTTCTTTCTTGTGCCTGGGAAGGTTCTGATTGACGTCGAAAGTTGGTTCAGGTACTATAGTCGTCGTTGCAGGTGCACTGGAATCCGTGAAGGCGAACGCACTGCTGGCTTGTACTATTTCGTCGATGTAGGCGACCGTGGTGCCTTTGTTAATGTGCTTGTATTCGGGGCTGAAGTTCGTGAGTATCACCCTTGCTTTCCCTGCACGTAGCTCAGCTATGCCTCTAGCGACGCAAATTTCACGGTCGAGCAGTAAGTGATGATCGCCCTCGATGACGCCCTCCATGTCTACAGGCACTACGGTACCGACGGAAATCATTACGCTGGAGCGAGGCGGAACGGTGACTTGTTCTTCAAGCACATTCAAGGCATGGTAACTTATGCTTGTATCCGGTGGTATCGCGTTGTGCGTTGAAAGCGTTATCGACTTGGACCTTAAGTCGATGACTGCACCGTGTTGATTTAGAAAGTCCATGCCTAGGATGACATCCCTGGAGCAGTGCTGCAGGATTACGAAGCTCGCCGGGTAAGTTCGGTTGTTTACCGTGACTCGCGCTGTGCAGATACCAGTCGGCGTTATAAGGTGGCCTCCCGCTGTCCGGATATCGGGTCCTTGCCAGGCTGTTTTCACCTTCTTCAACTTGGCGGCGAACGGGCCACTGAAGACGGAATAGTCGGCTCCAGTGTCGACGAGAGCGGTGACGTTATGGCCATCGATGAGCACGTCTAGATCGGTAGACCGGCGTCTGGCGTTGCGGTTAATTCGTGGCGTCAGATCACGGCTGCGTCGGCTTGCTCTGCTCCTGCTACGTCGCGTCGGAAGGTCTTCTTTCGGCGGCGAAGTGTTGTCAAGGCTGTTGCTAGGCGGCGTGCTGATATCTCGTCGTGATGAATCGCGAATCGTCGTCGTCGGCGGCGTCGGAGGATCTTCGGCATTGCGTCGTACAGCAACCGCACCTCCATCGGTTGCTGCCTTTAGTTTCCCGGGTAAGGGCTGGGAGATCGGCCCCGGGTGGGACCGTTGTACTGACGGCGATGCGGCGAGATGTAGCGGCCTGGTGACGGCGAGCGTGAGGATCGTCGTGGTTGCCACTGGGCTCCGGCGAGGTAGTCGGCGATGTCGCGCGGTCGTTCACCTCGATCGGGACGCGGCGCGTTGACGGGGAACCCTCGTAGGCCCATTTCGCGGTATGGGCATCGGCGGTAGACATGGCCGGCTTCCCCGCAGTGATAGCAGAGCGGGCGGTGGTCGGGAGCGCGCCAAATGTCCGTCTTCCTCTGGTAGCTGCGCTGGGCGACGGGCGGGCGTGCTGGCGGCGGCGGCGGTGGACGACGGAACTGCGGCGTTACGGGGCCCTGGCACGAGCGCGGAGGGGGGCCTTGACGACGGGCGACGGCGGCGTAGGTCAGCGCTTCCGGCTGGGGTTGCGGCGATTGTGGCTGCACATCGGGAACTCCAAGCGAGCGCTGAAGTTCGTCTTTGACGACGTCGGCGATAGATGCCACGTGAGGCTGCAACCGGGGAAAGAGCTTATGCAGCTCCTCGCGAACGACCGCTCTGATGGTCTCGCGCAGGTCGTCGGCGCCTAGCGCTTGAGCGTCGGCGTAGTTGGTCAGGGCACGGCGGTTGTATTGCCTGACGCGCATTTCAAGCGTCTTCTCGATCGTTGTAGCCTCGGAAAGAAATTCGGCGACAGTCTTGGGCGGGTTGCGCATCAATCCGGCGAATAGTTGGTCTTTGACACCCCGCATCAAGAACCGAACTTTCTTTTCTTCAGACATGTCGGGGTCGGCGTGGCAGAAGAGGCGAGTCATCTCCTCCGTGAAGATCGCGATGTTCTCGTTCGGCAATTGCACTCTGGTTTCTAAGAGAACCTCTGCCCTCTCCTTTCGTACGACACTCGTGAAGGTCCTCACGAAGTTTTCACGAAAGAGGTCCCACGTAGCCAGGGTGGTCTCTCTGTTCTCAAACCAGGTCCGAGCAGCGTCATCCAACGAAAAATAGACATGGCATAGCTTGTCGTCGTCGCTCCATTTGTTGAAAGTCGCGGTCCGCTCGTATGTCTCCAGCCAGGTTTCAGGGTCTTCAGCCGATGATCCACGGAAGGTCGGGGGCTCCCGAGGTTGTTGCAGCAGGATGGGGGACGCTGGGGCTGCCATTGAGGTCGTTGACTTGGCCTTGATCGCTGGGGTCTTCTCGGGAAGAAGTCCGTACTCCGGCAGAAGTCCTTGCTGCCTACGGCTAGCTCGCTGGTCCTTGGTGACGTTGGCGTTGTCCTCCGGTTTCGGGCTTGGATCGCGGCTTTGCGGGGGCGTTCGCTGCATGAACGCACTAGCACCTCCACCAGATGTCACGTAGTAGTGACGCTGAAGAAAACAGTCGTAAAACTGTGTACGACGAAACTGGTTGTTTATTGGGCGAACCTGTGCCCACAAAATCAAGGTACACTCAAAGCACAACGATAGCGGCGAACACAGTCGGCGATCGTCGAAAATCTGATCAGCGGCAAAACGCGTCGGCTTTTATACCTGAGTCATCGAAGGTTCTAGATTAATCCCTGATGCCCGCGTGTCTTCCAGAAAGTTCTAGACAATTCGCGTCAGTCATGCAATCAGATAACATAAGCGTCGGTGAAAACAGGCAATGGAAAGAAGCATCGATAACGTTCTAGAAACTTCCGATACAGGCGCGTCCTGCGCCGAGCGATAACGTTTAACATTTGTTAGCCGGTTGAAAGCGGCCACCGGTGAAACATAAACATGTATACGTGTCAATATGTTGCAAATGCATATGAATTTAAACTTAGTGTACAGCTTAGTATACACTCACCACGTCGAATAATGCCCAGATTGTGCACTGTTGCCCTGACTTGATGAAGATGGCAATTTCCTAACACCACAGCTGATGTTACTGAACTGCAGGAGCTGACCACTGTTCCGGCGTTGAGCAAAGAACACGCAGTGTGGAAACACCAAGCAGAATGGTGTGTATTTGTGATCAATTGACGATATTGTTACGTGTGGACAGACACACACGAAAGAAGCTATTTACAATATATTGACACTGGAACCGAAACCGCCAGGCCGACACCTTGCTCGCGCCAAAAACCCAGACACACTTCATCGTCTTTCTCGCGGCGGCTCGTCTCTTTAGCATCTCTAGATGGTATCGTAATACTACCCCCCCGGCGGCGAAAGCACCGTCACGGTGCTGTTAAATATTCAAGGTGCTTGGAGAGGTGTAGGGTTTGAGTCAGGCGACGTGGACAATATCACTGGTTGTCCCAGCGGAGGACGTAGTGGGCGTGGCTAGAACGATTTCATATGTGACATCGGTCACTTGGCGGAGCACGCGATATGGGCCTGTGTAACAGGAGAGCAGTTTTTCACAAAGGCCCACTTTACGCGATGGTGACCAAAGCAACACGAGGGTGCCGGGCGCAAAACGCACATCACGGTGACGGAGGTCATAGCGTTGCTTCTATTTGTCTTGGGACACTTCCAGACGAGCACGCACAAGTTGACGAGCATGGTCAGCACGGGCGATTGCATCACGGGCATAATCGCTAGTTGAAGCCGTGGTGGACGGAAGCACAGTGTCTAGTGGTAGCGTCGGTTCTCGGCCATACAAGAGATAAAACGGGGAAAATCCAGCAGTTTCAAGACGGGAAGAGTTGTACGCAAAGGTAACGTAAGGTAGAGCCAGGACCCAGTCATGGTGGTCGGCTGAAACGTATTTGGATAGCATGTCTCTAAGGGTGCGGTTCAAACGTTCAGTGAGGCCGTTCGTTTGTGGGTGGTAGGAGGTGGTAATTTTGTGCTGTATTCAGCAGGCACGCATGATGTCGTCAATGACTTTGGACAAAAACGTACGGCCACGGTCGGTGAGCATTTGACGCGGAGCACCATGCATCAAAATGATATCGTGTAGGAGGAAGTCCGCAACATCAGTAGCGCAACTGGTCGGAAGAGCGCGTGTTATGGCATAGCGGGTCGCGTAGTCCGCAGCGACGGCAACCCATTTGTTTCCTGATGTAGATTCCGGAAATGGGCCGAGAAGGTCTAAGCCGACACGATGGAAGGGTTCGGCAGGGATGTCGAGCGGCTGCAGGTAACCAGCGGGGAGCTGGGAAGGCTTCTTGCATCGTTGGCAAAGCTCACAAGCGGCGACGTAACGCCGTACGGAACGTGCAAGGCCCGGCCAGAAAAAACTGCGACGTGCTCGGTCATAGGTTCGAGATACGCCAAGGTGTCCTGCCATTGGAGCGTCGTGAAGCTCTTCTAGAACGGTTGAGTGGAGGTGTTTTGGTACTACAAGTAGTAACTCAGAGCCGTCCGGATGAAGGTTACGACGGTATAGAGTACCGTCGCGGAGGACGAAGAGGCGTAGAGTAGCATCGGCCGGAGCGTGTTCAAAATGGTCTATGAGTGCTCTGATGTAGGCATCACGTCGTTGCTCGTCGGCGAAATTAAGGAGCTTGGATACTGAGAAAACGCAAGCAGCAGCACTGTCAATATTAGAGCAGTCAGAGTCGCCAACAGGGTAACGCGACAAGCTGTCAGCGTCTTGGTGCAGGCGGCCAGACTTGTACACCACGGAATATGAGAACTCTTGTAGCCTCAAAGCCCATCGACCAAGCCGGCCTGTAGGATCTTTTAGCGATGAGAGCCAGCAGAGGGCATGATGGTCAGTGACTATGCAGAAAGGACGACCGTAAAGGTAAGGCCGGAACTTCACAACTGCCCAGACTACAGCAAGGCATTCCCTTTCCGTAATGGAATAGTTGCGCTCCGATGGTGATAGGAGGCGGCTTGCATAAGCAATAACGCGATCCTGGTCACGCTGACGCTGGGCTAAGACGGCACCTAGGCCATGACCGCTGGCATCTGTATGCAATTCTGTAGGTGCATCAGGGTCGAAGTGGGCGAGAATGGGTGGTGAGGTGAGAAGAGTGACGAGACGAGAGAAGACGGTGGCTTCTGAAGTACCCCACGAAAATTGTACGCCTTTCTTCAACAGATTAGTGAGGGGTCTAGCAATTGCCGCAAAATCTTGAACAAAACGACGAAAGTACGAGCAAAGCCCAACAAAACTGCGAACGTCTGCGGCTGTCTTCGGAACCGGGAAGTCTCGGACAGCACGAGTTTTGTCGGGATCAGGCTGTACTCCGGAAGCGTCGACGAGATGGCCCAGAACCGTAATTTGGCGGCGGCCAAAACGACATTTGGACGAGTTCAGTTGCAGCTTCGCCTTTCGAAATACATCAAGTATAGTTGTTAGACGCTCAAGGTGAGTGTCGAACGTTGGCAAGAAGACGATGACGTCGTCGAGGAAACAAAGACACGTGGACCATTTAAAACCCTGGAGCAAGGAGTCCATCATATGCTCAAATGTGGCAGGGGCATTGCATAATCCAAACGGCATTACTTTAAATTGGTATAGGCCATCAAGTGTTATGAACGCGGTTTTTTCTCTGTCCATATCGTCAACAGCAATCTGCCAGTATCCAGAGCGAAGATCAATAGAAGAGAAATAGCTGGAACCATGAAGGCAGTCAAGGGCATCGTCGATACGTGGGAGCGGGTAGACGTCCTTCTTAGTAATTTTGTTCAAATGACGGTAGTCTACACAGAAGCGCCACGTGCCGTCCTTCTTCTTAACCAACACCACAGGTGACGCCCAGGGACTCGAAGAAGGCTCAATGATGTCTTTGTCTAGCATTTTGTTTACTTCATTTTGAATTACTCGGCGTTCCGACGCAGAAACTCGATACGGTCATCGGTGAATAGGCGTGTAGCATCGCCACTAGGAATCCGATGCTTGACCGCGAGTGTCTGGCCTAAAGGGCGATCGTCAAAGTCGAAAATATCTCGGTACGACGATAGCACTTGGCAAAGGTCTTCAGCCTGCGTAGAGGACAGGTCTGCCGCAACCATTTTCTTTATGTTGGGATCGGCGCTTGAGGCTGGCTCGAGGGGCCCGCCATGTTCGGAAGAACCATCGGCTGATAAAGCTGCCACTTGATGGTTGGCGAGACAATCAACGTTGGCAAGGCAAATACCTTCCGGGAGAATTTGCTTTGCCAATCCAAAGTTAAAGATAGGCATGCGAGTGTAGTTATCAGTAATAGTAAGAATACTGTGCGGCACGGTGACGCCATACTGCAGTGGAATGTCGGGCAGAGGAGTGACGAGGTACTCGCCATCAGGAACAGGTGGGGAAGACATCAGTTCAATATAGGTAGCAGGGGCATTGCAAAGCCCAAACGGCATAACGTTAAATTCATATAGGCCATCTGGGGTCACGAAGGCTGTCTTCGGGCGATCAGCAGGATCCATAGGCACTTGCCAATAGCCTGAGCGTAAATCGAGCGAAGAAAAATACTCCGCGCCTTGCAAACAATCCAGAGCATCGTCGATGCGCGGTAAAGGGTAGACGTCTTTGCGAGTTATCTTATTAAGACGGCGGTAGTCAACGCAAAATCGAATTGAGCCATCTTTTTTCTTAACCAGGACTACAGGCGACGCCCAGGGACTATTAGAAGGTTGAACCACTCCACGCTCAAGCATTTCGCTTACTTGGTTTTCAATAACATGGCGCTCCGCGGGTGATACACGATAAGGCCTCTGGCGCAGTGGTGTGTGGGTGCCGGTGTCGATCTCGTGACGTACAGTCGATGTGCGGCCTAATGGGGCGTGTTGACAGTCGAACGTAGATTGGTATTTCCGTAGAAGGCTGAGAAGCTGTGAACGCTGCATAGGGCTCAAGAGGGCATCCACTGAACTATGGAAGACGTCGTGCCTAGGCTGGGAACAATGCAAGCTATAGGTCAACGAGTTCACGTCTGAACAGGTGTTGTCAAGAGGCGCGTCAAAGATGGTAACCGAGTCGGCAGACTGAAGACGTCCAAGGCACTCACCACGGCGTAAGACGAGGGGCGTGGCCTTAGCGTTGGAAACGAGTAGTCTCGTGCAGCCACCACTGACAGTTAGGACAGCGAAGGGAAGGGAACATTGTCGGCGAACAAAAATCTCCGATGGGACAAACAGGGCAGTAGTGTCAGTGGCGAAAGTAGAGCAGGCATGCGCAATCACCGAAGAGTGCGGAGGGATCGTGGTGTCTTCTGTAACGACCAGTTTGTCGCCGAGATCGTCAAGTTCATGTGAGCGGGTGTCGGGAAGCGGAGAAAATTCAATTTCGGCGCGAGAACAATCAATGACGGCCTGATGATCGGAAAGGATGTCCCACCCCAAGATGACGTCCTATGAACAAAATGAGAGGACGACGAACTCGACTGTATACGTGTATCCTTGAATGACGATGCGGGCGGTACATGCGGCAACAGGGGTAATGCACTGGGAACTTGCAGTCCGGAGTGACAGCGCAGATAAGGGCGTCATTACTTTTCGAAGCTTGCGGCAAAGTTCTTCCGTAACTACTGAAACGGCGGCGCCTGTGTCGACTAATGCCAGTGTGACGACTCCTTCAACAGACACTTCGATTACGTTCGTCGGAAGAGAGCGTGGCCTTGTGTGGTTCGACTGGAACGCAGTTCTCGCCTCTTGAACTGCGGCAGCTAGTTTTCCTGCTCCGATGGGGCCGGACGCCGCCGCATGGGGGGAAGTGAGCGGCGACGAGGGGATGGCGAGCGACGATCACGGGCAGAAGGAATGACGTTGCGCGTGGACGGCAAGTGCGAATCACGTGGCGGTGAGAAGGACGAAGCTGGCGAAACGTAGGAGGAGACAGGTTGGTCATGACCTTGAAGCCATAAGCGACGGCGACAGAGTCGTGCCACGTGACCAGGGATACCACAGAAGAAGCACACGGGGCGATTGTCGGGTGTACGCCAGGGTCCCGTGCTAGCTGGTGATCTGGAGGTGTACACTGGAGGGATTGGACGTGGCGGTGCAGCAAACGGTGGCGCTGAAAAAGTCGATGGGGGTGGCCGTGCTGCAACCTCGGCGTAGCTGAGGGGTACAGACAATGGTGGCACTGCACGAGGAGACTGTATGGCTTCGGACACTTGTTCTTGGAGCATTTGACGCAACGGAGGAGCCAAGGACGGCGTAGGTCCGGGGACAGCGGTGAGTAGGGATAGCTGGCGGGCGACTTCGGAGCGTATAAATTCCTTGATTTCGCCGAGCAGATAGTCGTTGTTAGTGACAGCGGCTAAACTTGCAATGGAAGCATCAGGAACAGAAGAACGTCGAGTGAGCAGACGTTGCCGCCTGAGTTCGTCGTAACTCTGACAAAGTTCAGCGACCTCGACCACGGTCCGCGGGCTTTTCGAGAGGAGCATTTGGAATGCGTCGTCTTCGATTCCCTTCATCACGTGACGGATCTTGTCAGACTCAGTCATCGATGGATCGACGCGCTTACAAAGGTCTACAACATCTTCTATGTACTTGGTGAAGTTCTCACCGGGTTGCTGGGAACGGCTGCGCAAGCGCTCTTCGGCACGGAGCTTCCGCACCGCAGGGCGACCGAACACTTGCGTAATGCGCGCCTTCAAATCGGACCAGGTGCGAAGGTCGGATTCGTGGTTGTGGTACCACACGCTAGCGACACCCGTAAGATAGAAGTTGGAGTAGCTGAGCTTCGTAGCATCGTCCCATTTATTGGGGGCACTCACCCGCTCGTAGATCGAGAGCCAATCTTCGACGTCGTATTCGTCGGAGCCGCTGAAGATGGGAGGATCGCGTTGACGCACGGGGCCAGGACAAATCAATGTTGGCGGTGCCGGAGGTGTTGTTTGGCTGGCGTCGTCAGGCATGATGACCGGCAGCGTCCGATTGCGTAGTTCCAGGGTTGGGGAAGTAGAACCCAGCTCCTCCACCAAATATGTAATGGGGTTTATTGACGACTCAGAAACGCGACCGTCTCAGTTGAGCGTCGGACACCGAGAGCGCGAGCCCGTCTTCGTCGGCGGGCCGATGATGATAGTGCGTCCACAGGGCGCGCCAGTCACACAGGGCGCCAGTCTTCTTCGCTACACTAATGACTTTGGTGGCAGGCGAATAAAGCCGGTGGGGCGTAAGCGGCACTGGGGTACATCAGGAGGTTCTGCGAGAAGCAGCAACTCAAGGCGAAGGGTACTGGCAGAGCAGTCAATAAGAGCAGAATGCGCAGAGAGAAAATCGAGGCCGAGAATTAGGTCATGGGGGCAATGAGCAAGCACGGTGAAGAGGACAGGAGTGTGGCGGCCGGCGATGCTGACACGTGCCGTACACATGCCGACGATACGGACAGTACCTCCATCAGCAACGCAGACGACACGTGCCGACACTGGGGTGAGGAGCTTTCTGAGTCGTCGTCGGAAGGCAGCACTCATAATAGAAATATGGGCTCCTGTATCGATCAGCGCAGTGACAGGATAGCCGTCAACGTCAAGAAGGTTTTGATTCGTAGGCAACGTGAGCAGAGGATTTGAGGGCAGGGTCGAGAACGCAGCTTCACCTCCAGAAGCTGCAGTGGTTAGTTTTCCGGCTGGATCCGGGAGGTGATAGGCGGCGAAGAAAAGTGGCGGGGTTGGGGCGGACGAGACTGATGGCGTCGAGGTGAGGGCGAGCGGCTGTAGCGAAGGTTCGGAGATGGGGCGTCAGCGGCAGCGGGTTCGTGGCGGGTAGCATAGGGAACAGTAGGTCGAAAGGTACGGGAATAAGCGTCGGCGTACGTCCGAGTAGGTGGTTGCCATCGGTTGCGGCAGTGACGAGCCACGTGGCCGATGCGACAGCAGTGGAAGCAGATCGGCCTGTCATCAGGGGTACGCCATTCGGACGGGTTGCGGTATGGAGCAGAAAAGGACGGCCGGGGACGAGGAGGGCCGCTAGAGAACTGATGAACGCTGGGTTGAGCCGTTGAACGCACGGAGTTCAAACCCATGTGCTCAAATTCCTGCCTGACGACGGCCTGAATCATGGCAATCGTATAGCCTTCAGGTGACTGCATGATAACAGCCACGTTATGCAGAGATCGTGCTGGGCCCATACAAAGAGCGCATCTCCCTCGGTGCCACGGTTAGCCATCTGAGAACAAGATATGAAACACTTGGCTGAAATCTCAGTTGTAATGAAGCTGGTTGGGTTGTCGTCGTGTGGATTGCCGAGGCTATGTCGTAAACTGTGACGCTCCCGTGGTTGCTTGGGAAATGTCCTCGACGTCATCTTGCTCAGTGTCACTCAGGAATGGCTAGAAAATGGTGCTGGTTGCATTTTGTCCTCGGCAAGGATGCGATACGACCTTTGCGCTACCGGTCCCATGACTCAAGCCTTGCGATACCACCTACTCTCACCTCGGGCAGAGTTCTCCCTTGCTTTGTGGCATGGTTTGCACCTGCCAGCTGAGGCACTGCGCAATGACTGGCAGCCGAGTGCGTGCAACTTCCTACCGTGGAAAAGTTCTCCTGGGGAACGGCCCTCGTCCAGTGGAGTCGAGCGATAGCCAAGTAGACCCAACCGGAAGACCTCCTTCATCTTGCCCGTCTTCAGGATCCTATTGACAATTTGGGCTCCTTTCTCGGTGAGACCATTAGACTGTGGGAATCTTGAATTTGATGTGACATGCGTGAAGTCATATCTGGAAGCGAACAAAGCAAATTCATGGGATGAAAACTGGGGACCGTTGTCCGTGCAGACTTCCTGTGGAATTCCTCATCTTGCAAAAATCAAGCTAAGTTTAGCTATGACGATACCTGTCGTGTCCGTAAGCTTTTCAACTTCAGGAAAGTTTGAAAACACATCAAACACGCATAAGTAGGAGCTCCCGCCGTACATAAGTATGTCAACACCGACTCTTCACCTGGGGTGGTCTGGGGTCGACTGGAGCACCAGCGGTTAGTTTTGTTGCTCTTATGCATATTTCTGACAAACAGTGGAGCTCTTAACCATATTTTAGATGACCCCGTTTAGATCCGGCCAGAATACCAAGCGACAGGCTCTTGCTTTGCACTTATTTATGCCTATGTAACCTAAGTAAGTTGCATTTATTATTATTCATTTCTCTGAGCATACTTTGGAACAACTTTTAGTTTTAGGAACGTTCTGTTAGGAAGAGGGCAGTCATAGGAACCATTGTTAAAAGCGCAACACCACACAACACAAGATAAGACCAGACGAGCACAGGCGCAAACTGACAACTGATTTATTGAAGGCAGATCTCCAGCTATATATACCAACAGGCTGCGCAGGCGCTTTTAACAATGGTTCCTATGTCTAAACACCAACTAGCCCAACAGTCAACTCTTTAAGAGGGCAGTGTTGGTGTCTTCTGATCATGGTAGAGGCAGATAAAAGAGGCAGAGTTAATTTTATGTTTGCTTTCAGGAAAACGTGACAGCTGAACGCTCGAGAAAGGATGGCGTCTGTTTTTTTTTTTTTTCAGAGATATGCAGATAGTTTGCGTGAGTTTCCGTTAAACTAAGACTTTCTTCATTCAGATTATGCGAGTTCTGAAAATAACGCTGTGTCAGGTTAGATACTGGTTATTTTGCAGTCTGCTTCAGCTGATTTTAGAAATCGCTGGATGGTTGTTCCCGCACGCACATAGAGAGTACTGCGCCTTAGAAATGGACTGTGCGGATGGCTTTTAGTAATGGTACAGTGTAGACCGCTTATAACGTAAGTTGCTGGAGTCGCGAATATCTGCACTATAAGTCGTACTGCACTATAACCAAAACACCGATTTTCAAGCCCTGCACGTATGCAAAACATGTAGACCAAGCATGTAGACACGCTTTGTACTATTGCGCGCACGTCGCAATTACGTTTTCGCCAGTGAGCTGGCGAAAACACAATCTCGATGTAGCCGTTGCTCTTCAAGCTCAACAGCTTTGCACCGAGTCAAAATGAAACAACTGTTTGCCACAACTGCTGCGGAAAAACCGTGACCGCTGTCAACGCGATTATGAACGGCGACTTTGCGGTGCTGAAGGCACGCGCCCGACGCACGCACCAAGTCTGGACGAATTAACTACCATTCGCTGCAACACCTGCAGTCGAAACCGCGGTCGCTATCTATGCGATCATCGATGGCGACTATGCAGTTTTTTAGGCATGCGGCCGACGCACGTACCGAGTAAAAACGAAACTACTGTTCGCCACAACCGGTGCAGAGAAAACCGCGGCCGCTGTCGACGCGATCGTGGATGATGACTACGCAGTTACGAAAGCCCGCGGCCAACGCGGTGTTATGCGCAGCGGTAAACGCAAGAGTACAGGCTTGAAAGACACAAATAGGCTCAAAGCGGTCCGGCGTTGCTGTCATTCACGTACGAGTTCAACCGATGGCTGTGGCGATGCGGACTCCGCCGCTTTGTTTCTGTTGGACGCTAGCGCCATTCTTGCTCTTTTGCGTCGCACATTTGCGGCGCTCCTCGCTCACCTAGCTCCGAAAGTAGTCCGAATTAACCGATGTGCGGCCAAATAAGTCCGAATTAACGAGAGTTTGATTGCATTGAATAATGCATGCATAAGCCGGCTGGGAGGACTCACCTTGTTGAGAAGCGTGCTCACTGCCGCCCTTGTCGGCAAAATTTTCCGTGGAAGCCGCATTATAGCTGGTATTTTGTCTCACACGGCTGCACTGTAAGCGGTATGCGTATACATGGAGTTCTATGGGAGGGTAAACGGGAGTCAGAAAAGGCCACGTTGTAGCCAGTTCTGCACTATAAACGGTTAAGTGACAAGTGGTCTATACTGTATATTCTACAGATTTATTTTCTCTTCGACGTATTATAGGCTGTGCGTGTCTCGCACTTGTATTTAGAAAACGGCAGCATTTGAGTTTCATTTAGTGCATGGTAGTACTTGTAAATTAGCGCGAATCTTCTTGTAGTCTTGAATGCGTAATTTGCGCAAGTTTTTTATTTTTGTTTCCTTAATGCATGAGTCGCACGCAAGAGTTTTGACCGCAAAGTGAGAGCGAGTCTGATAGTACATCCATGAAGTCAATGAGGCTCTCAGTGGCACTATTATATGAGTTAATAATGGATGTAGAGTACGAACATATAACATTTCAATTATCAATTATT
This sequence comes from Dermacentor silvarum, assembly GCF_013339745.2. Classification (NCBI taxonomy): domain Eukaryota; kingdom Metazoa; phylum Arthropoda; class Arachnida; order Ixodida; family Ixodidae; genus Dermacentor; species Dermacentor silvarum. The sequence continues at coordinate 143,069,308 of NC_051163.1, read as the reverse complement.
TAGGGTCATTCTGCAGTTAAGTTGGAAGATTTTGGTGTTGTATGCATAGATGTGTAGTGTTCTGTGTGATAATTTTTTTTTTTGTTCTTAATGTGTGTCTTAATGTGTGAGTCTGATAGTACATCCGTGAAGTCAACAGGGCTCTCAGTGCCACTATTACATGTGTTAATAATGAATGTAGAGTACGAGCAGACAGTTATGGAATTTGTGCCGCATTTGGTATTTCAATGACATTTATTTAGGGTAATATTAAGTTTGATCTTTTTTTTTAGTATGGTAATCTGAAGGTCGTAAGTCCGAATCCTCCTCCAGTCCACTACATTTTCAGGCATGGAGTGGTGCCCTGACACTGGCAAAAAAAATATCACCGAGAGCTAGTGAGGCTATACTAGTCAAGGTGCAACCAAATTAGGAAGGCCCACTAAGCTTCATCAAAGTCACTCTCTCACCAGAACAGGAATTGGCCTCCCTGGTGCAGTATTCGGCCGCTACCTCCCCAATGACTCCTACAATTTACCCATGGCCCTCAGTCCCCAGCGGCTGCGGAGCACCTGACTGACCAAGGCAGCAGTCGGACCTGCGACGCGGCAGAGGGTGCAGTATACTGTAGTCATGGGTGACTTCAATGCAAAAGTGGGGAAAAAAGCAGGCTAGCGAAGCAAGCATTTGGCAACTACGGCATCGATTCTATGAACACCAGAGGAGAGATGTTGGTAGAATTCGCGGAAAGGAATAGGCTCCGAATAATGAATACCTTCTTCATTAAGCGCCGCAACAGGAAGTGGACCTTGAAAAGCTTTAATGGAAAAAGAAGGAATGAAATAGATTTCATACACTCTGCCGATTCCAGCATAGTGCAGGATGTAGAAGTGTTAGGTAGGGTAAAGTGCAGTGACCATAGGCTGGTGAGGTCTAGGATTTCTCTCAATTTGAACAGAGAAAGAATAAAGTTAGTCATGAAGAAACAGGCAAACCTAAACGCAGTAAGGGTAAAAACAGACCAATTCAGGCTGGTGCTCGCAAACAAATACAGTGTAGACCTCTTATAACGTAAGTCGCCGGAGTAACGAATATCCGCACTATAAGCGGTACCGCACTATAACCAAAGCAACAATTTTCAACGCCCGCACATATGCAGAACACGTGCACCGAGCCGCCACGCGTATGCGACAGTCGAGGAATGCGGCTAGAATGTTTGCATTCAATTAACAGTCGAATCTCGTTAATTTGAAATAATTCAGGCGGCGGTGCCTCCGACTGGCATTGCTCCGGCACCGCCATAGAGTAAAAGCTTAGGAGAGACCCCTGAATGTTGCGCGCGAACAAAACAAAAAAAGAAAGAAAAAAAAACGCAGGGGAAATTTCACCCTCTCTCAAATGGCAAGGTCGCCGGGAACATGCGTGTATGTGCCAACGTCTCAGCCACGCTACCGTAGCCATGCGTAGAAAATGGCAGTGAACCCTTCTTTCTCCTTTAGCATCCTCTACTTTCTAGTCACGTGTTGACCTTGCACGCTGCGGCTACAGCGCAGAGGGAAGCTGCGGTGCCGTCCCAGGCCAGCCAACAATACTGCCCACGCCGGCAAACGCCCGCTTCCCGATAACGGCAGAAAAAGAAACTTCGGGGAGTGGCGCCAGGCCGGCTGGAGCGGCGGCGCCTGCACGGCGGCAGGCGCGCACGGTGACAGTCGAAAGTGAGGGAGGGCGAGGGGAGCCACCAAAGCGGCGGAGTTGCTGAGGCAAAATCCGCTTCCCTGCCGTCCTCCTCCCTCACATTCCAAGGTCTCCACATGCGCCCTTCGCTGTGCCGTGCCGGCGCCACCCGCTCCCTGAAGTTTCGTTTACTGCCGTTATCGTGAAGCGAGCGTTGGCCGGCGTTGGCAGTTTTGTGGCCCTCGCTTGCTATGCGCGCCGTGATATTTCACGACTCGCACTCAAGATTCTGGTTTCAGCCTCACTGGCTGTTTGTTCGCACCATGTGCCCTTCTCCTCCACTTCGTCTCTCTTTCTTCCTCGAGCACTCCTTGGGGCGCCCGTTTGAAGGGAGCGTTCGCCGTCTCCGCTGACTTCCGTACTCTCAGGCAGCCGCACTGTAACCGGTATTTCGTTTCCCGCAACTGCACTATAAGCGATGCGTGTATACATGGAGTGCTATGAGAAAATTAACGGGAGTCTGAAAAGACCGCACTATATCCGGTCCTGCACTTTAAGCGGTTAGGTTATAAGTGGTCTATACTGTATGCAGCTTTAGAACGGGAAGATAAAGACAACATAGAGGTAATGAATGAAACCGTAGCTAGGGTGATCTCAGAAGCAGCAGATGAAGTGGGAGGTAAGGTACCAAGGCAACCAGTAGGTAAGCTCTCCCAAGTAACAAAGGACCTAATAAAGAAACGACAAAACATGAAAGTGTCAAATTCGAGAGATCAGACTGAATTCGCTGAACTGTCGAAACTGATCAACAAGTAGAAAGTAAGGGATATCTGAAATTATAGCGTGGAAACTATTGAGGAAGCAGTAAAATATGGACACAGCATGAAATCGGTGAGAAGAAAACTAGGCATAGGACAAGGCAAAATGTATGCACTGAAAGATAAGCAGGGTAATATCATCAGGAATTTCGATGACATTGTAAAAGCAGCGGAAAAATTCTATATTGACCTGTACAATACCCAGAGCAGCCAAGCTACTTTCATTCGAAATAGTGTTGAACAGGATGCAGAGGCCCCTTCTATAATTAGCAATGAAGTTAGAAGGGCCTTGAAAGTTACCTATCAAGAAAGGGGTCAGGCAAGGAGACACAATCTCTCCTATTCACTGCATGCTTAGAAGTATGCAAGCTCTTAGACTGGGAAGGCTTAGGAGTGAGGATCAACGGCGAATATCGCAGCAACCTTTGGTTTGCAGATAACATTGTCCTATTCAGCAACAATGGAGACGATTTACAGCAAATGATTGAGGACCTTAATCGAGAAAGTGTAAGAATTGGGTTGAAGATGAATATGCAGAAGACAAAGATAATGCTCAATAGCCTGGCAAGGGAACAAGAATTCAGGATCGCAAGTCAGCGTCTAGAGTCTGTAAAGGAGTACGTATATCTAGGTCAATTATTCTCGGGGACCCTGATCATGAGAAAGAAATTTACAGAAGAATAAAATTGGGCTGGAGTGCATACGACAGGGACTGACTGGGAGATTACAACTGTCGTTGAAAAGAAAAGTGAAAATTCAATCATTCTACCGGTGCTAACATATGGGGCAGAAACTTGGAGGTTAACAAAGAAGCTCGAGAACAAGTTAAGGACAGTGCAAAGAGCGATGAAACGAAAAATCTTAGGACTAACGTTAAGAGACAGGAAGAGAGCGGTGTGGATCAGAGAACAAACGGGGATAGCCGATATTCTAGTTGACATTAAGCGGAAGAAATGAAGCTGGGCAGCCCGTGGAATGCGTAGGATGGATAACCGGTGGACCATTAGGGTTACAGAATGGATACCAAGAGAAGGGAAGCGCAGTCGAGGACGGCAGAAAACTAGGTGGAGTGGTGAAGTTAGGAAATTTGCAGGCGCAAGTTGGAATCGGCTAGCGCAAGACAGGGGTAATTGGAGGTCGCAGGGAGAGGACTTCGTCCTGCAGAGGACATGAATATAGGCTGATGATGATGATGACCTTCATGAATGCGACTGAGAATTCCTGCTCTCGTGGTCTTCGGTATGAGGACTATTCTTCCCTTCATCACTGTCCCTTGAATTTCTGATAACTAGGGGCAGAATGGTTTTATCCAGCCTTTGATTTCTTCTCCGTTTCTTCTCGCAAGTCCGGGTCCGTGGTGGTTGCTTCTGCCATTCGATCAAATGTTTTTTTTTTTTTTGCTTACCAGCTCTGAAGTGATGCCCACTGCATGAATGTCAACGTCATCTGTGAGGTCATCCGTGTCGCTTGGTCCTACCGGTGACGACCTAGATAGCATGTCGGTCAGGAACAGCTTTTTGCCTGGGACAAAGTGAAGGACGTAATTGTTTCTTAGCAAATGCAGGAAAAACCGCTGTAACCTTTGCGGCATGTCACCAATGGCTTTCGAAGCAATTGCTATCAAAAATTGCTATCAGTGGTCTGTGGTCAGTTTCGATGATGAATTTGCGGCCGGAAGCAAAGTGAAAAAATTTCTCGCTCCTGAAAGTAACATCCATTGTCTCTTTTTCTATTTGTGCGTATCATTGCTCTGCCTCAGTCATTGTGCGTGATGTGTTGGCTACCAGCTGCCAACTGTTGCCATAACGCTGAAGGAGCGCCAAACCGATCCCATTGTTTGAAGCGTCAGAAACGACCTTGGTTTCTCTGGCAGGATCGAAACTGGCTAGCAAAGGCATACTGCTCAGTATGCCACAGACAGCTTGCCATTTGTTGGAGACCATTAAAAGATTCTTTAACGAGGCTTCGTAGAAGCGTTGTCCTTTCCGCTATATGTGGCATGTACTTCCTGAAGTAGTTGACAACCCCGAGCATTCTGTGGACGCCTGCTTTGTCCGCTGGCCAATCCTTAGCGGTGCCATCATTGCAGGGTTCGGTCTTACGATGTCACCCCGAATTTGCACTTCGCAGCATTAAGCGTTAGGCCAGCTTTCTTGGCTAGCTGCAAGGCTGTGCGGTGCTTCCCCATAATAATATATTGTCACGAGCCTCGAGGAGTAGCCCGGAAGGTTTAATAAACGTAGAGCAGCTGGCTCTTGGAAGACGCGACCGTCGGGGCTGACTCGAGCAGAGAAGGGGCGCGCGGTCTTCTTTCTTCTCTTGGGCTCGACCCACTCTTGCCCTCGACCCACTACCTACAGGTGGCAATATCCCCCCTTACGAACAAAAGCACCGCCTCGATGCTAAAAAAAAAGAATAAGTGTAGAAGACAAAGAAGAAGAAGGCAGGCAAAGCGAAAGTACACACAAAAAAAGTAGCCGTCACGCCGGCACAGTCAATGAACAAAGAAGCAATCTCCCAAAGATAAATGAAAAGTAGAAACAAAGAAGGGAATGAGAGAAAAAAAATGAAAACAAAAAAAAGTTACGGACGCGCAATGTACGGCTTCATGCCCACAACATGAACTATGTCTGAGGTCGGTTGTCTTTGTGTCCTATTCCGCGTCTGCGATGTTGTGTCCGGAACAACTTCGTAGTTTACATCACTGACGCGGCAGAGCACTTTATACGGACCGAAATACCGGCTCAGCAGCTTTTCACAGAGGCCACGATGGCGAACGGGGGTCCACACCCAAACTTGGTCCCCGGGGTTGTAGGACACGTCCCTGTGACGGATGTTGTAGCGTCGTGCGTCTGCCTGCTGCTGCTGGCCGATATGCAGCCGCGCGAGCTGCTGAGCTTCCTCAGCACGCTCTGCAAATTCCTCGGCGTCAGTTGTAAATAGGTCAGCGTCTTGACACGGCAGCATAGCGTCCAGCATCGTCTGGACTTCGCGACCGTGCAGAAGGCGAAAGGGTGTGAAGCGCGTCGGCTCTTGCACGGCGGTGTTATACGCGAAGGTCACGTAAGGCAAGATCCGATCCCAAGTTTTATGTTGAACGTCGATGTACATTGCGAGCATGTCTGTTACCGTCTTATTCAGTCGCTCTGTAAGTCCGTTGGTCTGCGGATGGTACGCGGTCGTCTTGCGATGCCTGGTGTTGCTCAATTCAAAAACTTCGTCCATAAGCTGCGCTGTGAATGCTGTCCCTCTGTCTGTTATTACAGTGGAGGGAGCACCGTGACGCAAGACGATGTGGCGCATGAAGAACTGCGCTACCTCTGAGGCCGTGGCTCGTGGGATCGCCTGCGTCTCAGCATAGCGTGTTAAATAATCAGTCGCGACGATCACCCATTTGTTGCCGTCGGCCGAGAGAGGAAACGGTCCGAGAATGTCCATGCCGACTTGGTCGAAAGGCGTGTGAGGTGCTTCAATTGGCTGAAGTAAGCCAGCCGGTTTAACGGATGGTGTCTTGCGGCGCTGGCATTCACGACAGCCTTTAACGTACTGTTTGACGCTTGCCGAAAGCCCGGGCCAATAGTACATTTCGCTTACTCTAGCGAGTGTTCGCGAAAAGCCTAAATGACCAGATGTCGGTTCGTCATGGCAAGCGAAGAGGATGTCGTCGCGCATGTCCCTTGGAACCACCAGGAGGTAAGCACGGCTGGTCGAACGAGCATTCTTCTTATAAAGCACGTTGTCTCGCAGACGGAAGGACGTCAGCGAGCGGGACAGATGGCGTGGTATGGCTGTGTTGCGGCCCTCTAAATGATCGATGATCGGTCTAATCTCAGCGTCGTCACGCTGCCGTCTGCTCAAGTCCGCCGAACTAATGGCGCCCAGGAAGCCGTCATCATCCTCTGTTTCCTGACTGGCAGGATCAATGGGTGCGCGGGACAGCGTGTCAGCGTCTTCATGCTTACGGCCAGACTTATAAACGATGGTGATGTCAAATTCCTGTAGCCGCAAGCTCCACCGTGCCAGTCGTCCTGAAGGGTCGCGAAGCTTGCCAGCCAACAGAGGGCATGGTGGTCCGTCACTACTTTGAAGGGACGACCATAGAGATAGGGGCGAAACTTGATGATCGCCCACACGACCGCGAGGCACTCTTTCTCCGTAGTCGAATAATTCGCCTCGGCACGGGACAGGGAGCGGCTGGCATACGCTATAACTCTTTCCACTCCATCTTGAAGCTGAACGAGCACTGCGCCAAGGCCAATGCTGCTAGCATAGGTATGCACCTCAGTATCAGCATCATCGTCAAAATGTGCAAGAACGGGTGCTGACTGCAGGCGCTGTCGTAATTCAGCAAAAGCCGCCTGTTGCTCGTTATGCCACACAAATGGCGTATCGTCCCTTGTAAGGCGTGTCAGGGGTTCCGCTATCTTCGAAAAGCCTTTAATAAACCGGCGATAGTAGGCGCACAAACCCAGGAAGCGCCGGACGGCCTTCTTATCGGCAGGAGCTGGAAACGCGGCCACAGCGGCAAGCTTGTCTGGATCGGGTCGGACCCCTTTGGCGCTTACTACATGCCCGAGGAACTTGAGCTCTTCGTAACCAAAGTGGCACTTTTCGGGCTTAAGTGTGAGGTCTGCCGATCGGATGGCTTCTAGCACACTCCGTAGGCGGTGAAGATGCTGCTCGAACGTTTCGGAGACGATGACCACATCATCCAGGTACACAAGACAGGCCTGCCACTTCAGTCCAGTAAGGACAGTGTCCATCATTCGTTGGAAAGTAGCCGGGGCTGAACACAAGCCAAAAGGAAGCACTCGAAATTCATAGAGCCCATCTGGAGTCACAAAGGCTGTTTTCTCTCGGTCGCGTTCGTCTACCTCGATTTGCCAGTACCCGCTTTTTAAATCGAGAGAAGAAAAATAGTGGGCACGCCGTAGTCTATCTAACGAGTCGTCGATACGCGGCAGCGGGTACACGTCCTGTTTAGTCACGTTGTTGAGCTTGCGGTAGTCGACACAGAAGCGTAGCGTTCCGTCTTTCTTTTTGACAAGAACGACCGGAGACGACCACGGGCTGTTGGAAGGTTTGATGACGCCATCGTCAAGCATCTCCCGGACTTGCGTACGTATGGCTTCGCGTTCTTTTGCCGACACGCGGTAAGGCTGCTGGTGTATCGGGCGTGCGTCTTCGTACGTGATGATCCTGTGTTTAGGGATGGAAGTCTGGCGTACCTTGGAAGAATGTGCGAAGCATGTCCTGAATTCAAGCAAGAGCTTGCGCAGTGCTGTCTGGCTATCGGTGGACAGTTCAGAATTGATGTCGAGATGGCCCAGAGACGTGTCTGCTGTCTCCACTACTTCTGACGTGAAACAGTTGTTAACGTTTGCTACTGCGTCTGCAAACGCTAATGAAGTGCCGCGGAACAGGTGCCGGTGCTCGTAGCTAAAGTTGGTGACAAGCAATTGCGAATGACCAGCACGAATCTGTATAACACTTCGAGCCACGCAAACACCTTGCTTCAGTAGGTGTTCCAAGTTGCTTTCGGCCACCGCTTCGCCATCGCGTAGGCCACAGCATGTGACGTCGACGAGGACACTGGCTCGTGGAGGAAGCGTTACACTGTCTGCCGAAACACGGAGTACGTCGTCGCGCCGGTAAGCCAGCCGGTACGGCCAAGTCTTGCACGTCGACTGCTCGTTCGGAAGAGAAAGTGATACGAAGCTCTTGCAGATCGATAATCGCGCCGTACTCCTGCAGGAAGTCAACCCCAAGAATAACGTCGCGGGAGCATTCGCGTAAGACAAGGCAGCTCGCTACGAATGTTGATCCTTGAATCTCAACTCTAGTCATGCAGGCGCCCAGTGGAGTAACGACGTGGCCGCCAGCCGTCCGAATCTGCGAGTTATGCCAGGGCGTGATAACTTTCTTCAGCTGCGTTGCTATTTTCCCGCTTAGAATCGTGTAGTCTGCGCCGGTGTCCACTAAAGCACTAACGGCATAACCGTCAATAGTCACTGGTATATCGAGCGAAAGCCGGTCGTCCCGTTCAGCTGCAGGTGATGTCGGATCGGTAGGTTTCCGTAACTGCGTCCGTCGGAGGTCTTCAGCGCTTCGACCGTCAGCGACCTCGCCCCCAAAGATCGCCTCAGTTAGTTTTCCCGGCAGGGACTGGTCGACCGCTCGGGAGAATACCGCTCGGGCGGAGGTGAAAATCGTCTCGGAGACGGCGATCGCGACTGCCGCCTGGCAGGCGGTGGCAAGCGCTGCTGAGAGAGGTAGTCCTCAATGTCCCAGGGTCGCTGGCCATATCGGGGCGGCGGCGAGTATGCGGAAAAGCCGCGTATCCCAAGGCGCCAGTATGGGAACTGGCGGTACAGGTGGTCAGCTTTACCGCAGTGGAAGCACAGAGGCCGATGATCGGGTGTGCGCCAAACATCCGACTTCCGAGGGGGCGGGCGTCTGTCGTCGACGTGGTGAACCGCTCGCTCTGAATGGTGGGCAAATGGAGCGGCATGAACAACGGGCGGCGTGGTGTACCCAGTGTCGTAGTACGGTATCGGCTGTGCCGACTGAACTGACACCGTAGGAACAGCACGAACGAACAGCGGCGGAGAGGAAGCAGGGCGCTTCAGGGCTTCCGCGTAGGTCGCACGGGGGTATTCAGGAGGTACTGGCGCGGCGTTAGCAGGAGGCAAGGTGTCACGAAGGGCCTGGTGCAGTTCGTCCTTTATAATGCTTGCTATGGAGCTTACCGTAGGTTGCGGTGTTACAGCGGCCTTTTGCAACTCTTCACGCACTACAGAGCGGATGAGTTCTCGCAGAGAGTCACCGTTGCTTCCTATGGCCGCGAAAATGTCAGCAGTAGACATGCTGTTCGCTTGCCGCTCATATAGGTTCGAGCGGTGCAGAAGCATTTTTTCCATGGTCACGGCCTCGGACAAGAACTCCGCGACCGTCTTCGGAGGGCTCCGTACGAGGCCAGCGAAGAGTTGCTCCTTCAACCCGCGCATCAGATGACGTAACTTCTTCTCCTCCGTCATCCTTGGATCCGCTCGTCGGAAGAGGCGCGTCATGTCTTCGACGTACGTGGTCACAGTTTCGTTTGGCAACTGGACGCGGGCTTGAATCGCTCGTTCCGCTCGTTCGTGGCGATCGGCACTGGTGTAGGTCTCCAAGAGCTGCCGACAAAACTCGCGCCACGACGTCAGTTGCTCCTCGCGGTTCTGAAACCACGTACGCGCGCCATCCTCCAGGTAGAAGTAGACGTGTCGGAGTTTTTCCGTTTCGTTCCATTCGTTCACGGAGGCCACGCGCTCGTATTCGACCATCCAGTTTTCGACGTCTTCGAACACTGTTCCGTGAAACCTCTTCGGGATCCGTGGGCTCTCAAGTGTGTACCGGTTCGACATCGTGCTTCCCGTACCGGTTGGGGTGGTTTGAAGGGAAGCGCTGGTCATACCGGTTGATGTGGTGGGAACTGTAGCGTTGACGACTTCTGGAGACAGTCCCCTGATCCTGCGGCTGGCCCGATGCACGGGAGTGTCGACAGGCACTGGATTCGTAGCGCGGATCCTTGGAGGGGTCTGCAACATCCGTGAAGACGCTTACCCCGCACCTCCACCAGTTTGTCACGAGCCTCGAGGAGTAGCCCGGAAGGTTTAATAAACGTAGAGCAGCTGGCTCTTGGAAGACGCGACCGTCGGGGCTGGCTCGAGCAGAGAAGGGGCGCGCGGTCTTCTTTCTTCTCTTGGGCTCGACCCACTCTTGCCCTCGACCCACTACCTACAGGTGGCAATATCGTTGATGTAGGTTCGCACACCTGGACCTTGGTCAAATATTACATGCATAGTTCTTTGGAAAACCTCAGGCACTGAAGAGGGACGTCTCAAAAAACAGTAGCGCCCAAAGGGCGTGCCTATTGTGCATACTCTTGATGTGGCTTTATCTAACGGGATGTGATTAAAGCCCGTGTCGAGGCGAGGGAAAAAATTGGCCTTGGCAAGTTCAGCCTCCCTGTTTCTCTTTTCATCAATGCTCTCGCTTTAGGCACTCCTGGGGTCGATGCACAGGTGCAGTTTGCTATCCTTTTTTCTTGCTGGTTCACCCAGTTCGTCGGCTTGCTGACTTTGACCAATATGCCTTCATATTCCGTGTGGTCCAGCTCTTCTCGGAGGGGCTCGAGTAATGCCAGGGGCACCTGTCGCACTGGCGGGACCAACGGTGTTGCAACCTCCTCCAGGACCATGTGGGGGCTGGCATGCTAGGCCGCCCCGAAACAACTCGGGAAATTCCTTCACCACTTGGTCAGTGCTGTAAGTGTTTACGATGTTCACGGACACCAGTTCTAATGCTTCACTCGCTGTCAGTCCCAGGATGGCCAGGTTGCCGTTCTTAACGATGAAGTCAAAGTGACGGCTCCGGTCATTCAAAGCTACTTGTAGCATAGCAATGCCAATGTGCTTGATCGGGTCGCCACTGTACGAGTGCAGAACGAAGGAACTATCCCTTAAACCTGACTTCGCTTTGAACCTCGGAAAAACTGGGTAAGGCAACAAATTTGCTTGTGAGCCTGTGAGGGACAGGAGTTGGGAAGCCACTCTTGCGTTAGTGACCCAGTCTGCTTTGATGCCAACGCTGACATCAAGGATTTCGAAGCTAGCTTGCCCGTTGCATACGTCGCTTACTTGAGGCTCTTTCTTGCAACAAGCTGAAAAATGGCTAGTTCCACAGCTTAGAAAACACATTTTGCCGAATGCTGGGCATTGGCTACGTTCGTGGAAGCGGTTGAACCTAGAACATTTCAATTGCCTGCATGTATTGGTCTGCGCCACTTCCTTCTCTGGCTGAGCCTCGTTTTACTCAGAATGCTCGGCACATTGTTCACAGGCTGAATATTTCAACTGCCCACGCACTTGATCGGTGCAACTTGCTTCTCGCTTGAGCCCATGCATTGTTTTGCTTGGCACATACCTCTTCCGCATTGCAAATTTCTTCGGCTTTGAGTTGTGTGAGCTCCTTAACTCTCAGCATCTTTTCCCACAATTTCGGATTTATTGTGTCAAAGACAACCTGGCTCCTGACCATGGAGTCACTTAAGGTTCCAAAATTGCAGCTTCGTGCTAGATTTCTCAAGTCCTTGAATGGCTCCCCTTCAGCTTGCGTTCTTGAACAGACCGTTCGTACACCTTGTTTTGCTGCTTTCAGCCGTATTCCTCAAACTTCTTTGTAACTGTTCCATAATATTTGCTCTCGTCCTCTGAAAACAAGAAATTGTTGATTACAGTATAGACCACTTATAACGTAACAACTTACAGTGCAGGACCGGATATAGTACGGTCATTTCAGACTCCCGTTAATTTTCCCATAGCACTCCATGTATACGCATACCGCTTACAGTGCAGCCGCGTGAGACGAAATAACGGTTATAATGAGGCTTCTGCGGGAAAATCTCGCCGACAAGGGCGGCAGCGAGCACGCTTCTCGACAACGTGCGTGCTCCCGGCCAGCGTATGCATGCATTAATCAATGCAATCAAACTCTCGTTAATTCGGACTTATTTGGCCGCACATCGGTTAATTCGGACTGCTTTCGGAGCTCGGTGAGCGAGCAGTGCCGCAAATGTGTGACGCAAAAGAGCAAGAACGGCGCTAGCGTCCAACCCAAACGAAGCGGCAGAGTCCGCATCGCCATAGCCATCAGTTGAAACCGTACGTGGATTACAGAAACGCCGGACTGCTTCGAGCCTATTTGCGTCGTTAAAGCCTGTATTCTTGCGTTTGGCGCCGCGCATAACACCGCGTTGGCCGCGGGCTTTCGTTACTGCGTAGTCGTCATCCACGATCGCGGCGATAGCGGCCGTGGTTTTCTCCGCAGCGGTTGCGGCGAACAGTAGTTTCGTTTTTACTCAGTACGCGCGTCGGCCGCGTGCCTAAAAAACTGTGTAGTCACCATCGATGATCACATAGATAGCGACCGCGGTTTCGACTGCCCCCCCCCCCCTCCAGTTGTTTCAGCGAATGGTAGTTAATTCATCCAGACTTGGTGTGTGCGTCGGGTGCGTGCCTTCAGCACCGCAAAGTCGCCGTTTATAATCGCGTCGATAGCAGTCACGGTTTTTTCTGCGGCTGTTGCGGCATCTGTTGTTTTGTTTTGACTCGGTGCAAAGTTGTCGAGCTTGAAGAGCACCAGCTACATCGCGATTATGTTTTCGCCAGTGAGCTGGCGAAAACATAATCGCGATGTGCCCGCGATAGTACAAAGCGTGTCTGCATGCTTGGCCTACAGGTTTTGCATACGTGCAGGGCTTGAAAATCATTGTTTTGGTTATAGTGCGGTACCGCTTATAGTGCAGATATTCGCGACTCCGTCGACTTACGTTATAAACGGTCTACACTGTACCTCTAGGGCATCCTCCCCGGTGAGGAAGAGTACAGTCTTGGCTGCCTCCGACCTCGGTTCTTTCATCCACTTTGTTGCCTGCAGGAACAGCTTGAATTTCTGCTTGAACAGGCTCCAGTTCTTCGCAGTGCTTCCAGACAGCACCAGTGGTTGCAGTAGTTTCACTAAATCCATTGTGCCAATGTCCTGCGACGCTTTTCGTGCCTGTGCGATACTGCTTACTTGAACGAACTTCTGACACCATGTTCCGGCGTACAACAAAGAACACGCAGCGTGGAAGCAACGAGAAGAATGACATTTATTCGTGATCAGTTCACAATATGTATAGCCTTCAGGTGACTGCATGATAACGGCCACCTCATACAGAGATCGTGCTATGTGAAGGGCCCATAGAAAGAGTGCATGTGCGACTGATGTGAAACAGCCACTAAGACCATCCTGACATCATCACATGTCATCACCTTGTCATACCTTGTAATTCACCCCCCTCCCCCTCCATCACCATGTATATAAGCGTGTTTTCTAACAGCATGAAACCAGTTGATAGTTTGTGCCACGTACGTCCACTTTTTGTTCCTTTATGTTCATTCTTTAGTTCTTCCATCAGTGTAACACTAAGTGCACCACAATCATGAAGCTGAACTACTAGAGGGCATGAGTGATCAGAATGTCAAGAGAATAAGCATGAGGCGATATGGCAAAGCGATAAAAACTAAGCACTTAATTCTAACTTTCGGATCAAGTATGGTGCCTAAGACCATTGAGGTAGGGTACACAAAGATCCGGGTCAGACCACACAACCCCAATCGTCTCCGATACTTTAAATGCTAAATATTTGGCCACAGTTTACAGAACTGTGGAGGCTGAATGACTTGCACTAAATGTAGTGCCCATGAACACTCATCTGATAATTGCGAGAATGCTCCACACTGCATGGACTGTCATGGGGAGCCCGTCGCATACTCATAGTCCTGCCCATCAAGGAAAAAGCAACTTGTCAAAATCAAAGAAAATATCTCATTCAAGGAGGCACGCAGGCGGGTATCATACCTGCCCAAGAACAGCTTTGCCAAAGTGGCACGTCGGGCAGCGCCACAACTGCTTCCGGCGGCTGTCTGGCCCACACGCCATGAGCTGGCGGCGACGCGATCCACCCCCTTGACGACTGCAGCCAGTGCTGCTCTTCTGTCCCAGAAGAAGAGGCCATCGACCTCCGGGCCTCGAGGGTCTCGTCGCTCGGGATGAGGCCTTGATGTCAAACAAACTGCTTGCAAGAATGCTCGTCCAGCACTTCACAAGAGCTGATGGACGCGACTCCCTGTCAAAGGGCACTGCCAGTGCCTAAGGAGCAGCAGGAATCTCTTGACCGCTCCACGAAAGAGAAACCCCACATCGCAGGGCCCGAAAGGGGCTCTGTAAGTTAAGTTAGTCTTAAGTAGGCACACAGCACAAACATCTGCAATATGGATACACAGATCCTGCAGTGGAATCTCAGAGGACTTCTTAGCCTCAACGACATCATGGAACTCATACATAAATTTAATCTGAAGGTGCCGTGTGTCCGAGAAACACACTTAAAGCCTTAACAGTTCAACTTCCTCACATAATACAGTAAAAGCTCGATGATACGATCACGGCTAATACGAATTTCCGGATGATACGAATTTTTCTGTGGTCCCGGCCGAGCCCCAATACTTTGCAACGTGCTAGAGAACGGTTGTTACGAATCGATTTCCGGCCTGCGTCGGTTGATACGAATAAACGCCGCCCCCACCGACGGCCGCGAAAGAGAACAGCGCGCAGTCACGCGCTTTCTCCCGTTCTCTTTTGGTGCGGAGGCGCGGAAGCGGCGCCGGACAGCGCGGACTCCGCGACTGGGTGCGAAGAGTTTGAAGCGGTGGCGCTTTTGTACTTTTCCTCCTTTTCGGCGGCCGCCCATTGGACGGAGTGGCTTCTGTGCTTCGGGCCGCGTTCTTTGTGTTTGCGCCATTTTACCTAGTCGCAGCGAGCTATGTCTACCGAGATAGAAGGACATTAGAGACTTTTTCTTCAAGAAATAAATGCTTTTTACGTACATGTGCCTGAGTGAGTTCACCTCTGACTCTTTAATTTAGCTACAGTCGAATCTTGTTAATTCGAACACGCTTATTTCGAACATACCGCGCACCGACAATGCTCTTAGCAGCGCGCCAAATCACGCGGCGGCGCCTCCGACCGGCATTGCTCCGACACCGCCGTAGAGCAAAAGCTCAGGAGAGACCCCTCAATGCCGCGCGCGAAGGAACGGGGGAAAAAAAGAACCCGCGGCGGAAATTTCACCCTCTCTCAAATTGCAAGGTCGCCGTTTCTGCATCGCGCCGGAACAAGCGTGTACGTGCCGACTAGTGTGTTCTAGACAACCGTATTCTAGCACACACTAGTGCCGACGTCTCAGCCACGCGGATAAAATGGCAGTGAACCCTTCTCCTCTATGCTTCCTCTATTTTCTAGTCGCATGTTGACCTTGCACGCTGCGGCAGCAGCGCAGAGGGCAGCAGCGGCGGAGGCGCAGTCGGGCCAACGAAACTGGCCACGCCCGCACACGCTCGCTTCCCGATAACGGCAGAAAACGAAACTTCAGGGAGCGGCTAAAATAAGCTGGCGCCAGCACGGCGGCGGGCGCGCACGGAGTCGATGGTGAGAAAGCTACGAGGGAGTTGAGAGGGAGGGCGAGGGGAGCTACAGAAGCGGCGGAGTTGACGCGGCCAAATCCGCTTCCCTGCCGCCCTCCTCCCTCACCTTCGACGGTCTCCGCGCGCGGGTGCGCACCCGTGTGCCGGCGCCGCCCGCTCCCTGAAGCTTCGTTTTCTGCCGTTATCGGGAAGCGACCGTTAGCCGGCCTGGGCAGTTTCGTGGCCCGCGCTTGCTATGCGCTTGCTCGCCGCAATATTTCATGACTCGCACCGTTCGTGCATCGTGCTATGGTGCACGAATACTTCAAAAATACGTCCTTTTAATTCTAACAAATTTTCGGGCCCCTTCGAGTTCGAATTACCGAGATTCGACTGTAGTTTTAATTGTTTCGATGATACGAATTTCGGCTAATACGAATATTTTTCGTGACCCCGTGAGATTCGTATCATCGAGCTTTTACTGTATGCCATTTTCTGTAAAGACCGTGACAATGCTTATGCCTCGTCCGGAGGTATGGCTATAGCTGTACATAAGTCAGTTGCTTGCCAACAGTTTGTGCTTCACATGCCCCTCGAAGCTATATCTCTGAACAATTTTGTTTAACGAGCTGATAACCATTTGCTCCATTTACGTACCACCCATTTATCAGCTCAGTAAAATGGGATTTTACAGCCTCGTTGACCAGCTCCCAGATTATTACCGGTGACTTTTAATGCCCATAACAACCTGTGAGGAGACTCCTGGTGCGACACACGACGCCAAATAATTGAACGCTTTGTTCTGACTTCAGGCGCTTGCCTCTGTAACAATAAAGAGCCTATTACAACATTTGTCATAATTCATATTGTCGCGGTACAATGTGGACAGAAGACAGGGAGACGTTCTTCAAGAACAGCAGGACAACCTGTTCAAACAAAACAGAACAGGGAACGTCTTCTTCGTCCTCTAAAAATCCACTGACCAACTAGATGGAGTCCGTTAATGCCCCCATCGTCGTTGTCTGCATAGAGCACATGCGTCATTTGTCCCTCTCTAATAGAGCATTGCCCCAAAGCTAGACCAGAAATGTCACTTGCTGAAGTAATGGTCTCTCGCATAGTCATTCGCTCACATACGCCTTCATGCGTACAACATTCACAACAGTAGCGTACCCAGGATCTCTGCCAGGGGGGGGGTTGACAGTTTGCCAGTACCATCTAAACAGCACTAATTTCGATTTCTTCACGGGAAATTGTCAAAAAAATGCGCTTTTTGCGAGTGTGCAGACGATTGCGCGTCTTACATCTTAGTTGCAATACTCAAATGCTTAAGAAAAAAAAAGGGGGGGTTAAACAAAAGGGGGGGTTAAGTCGGCCTCAGGGGGGGGTTCCAACCCCCGAATCCCCCCCCGTCGGTGCGCCACTGATGCACAAGTTCAGGACAGTGTGGGCAGTATTGCGTACAATTGGGACTATCCAGGGACGACCTCGTATGTGACATCACTGAGTCGCTGTAATAATCTATGTTCAGAAGTATCACCTTAACAGCTTCTCACGGAGGCCTCGTTCCCGTATGGGTGTCTAAACCCACAATCTGTTGCCTACTTCATATTGTCACGAGCCATGGCAAAGACAAAGACGTTGTAGTGGGGCTGGGTCAGAGGCTCTTCTGTCAGACTGAAACCTGCTGGAACCTGTGCGCTCTGTGCGCTCTGTGCAGTCTTGACTAGACAAGCGCTAGCCGTTTACTGGTAATTAAATACTCCCCGTAACATTTTTTTGGTGGAGGTTGCGGGTTCTATTCCACCCGGCCCTGGATCTTCGGAGCGGACGCCACGTTTCTCCTGCCTCCATGGCTGAGGACAGTTCGCAGTCATCGCAACCCGCGCCCGCGGCTCCAGCAACCGTGGTCCTTTCGCAACCCCTCGACCCCGGCACGTTTTGCGGCACGGACAACAATGACGTCGACGATTGGCTCTTATTGTACGAGCGCGTCTGCAAGCACCATAGGTGGGATGAGACCCTAATGCTCGCCAACGTCATTTTTTACCTACGGGGCACGGCTCGCGTGTGGTACAACACGCACGAAGAAGAGCTGACGAGTTGGGACGTCTGCAAGGAGAAGATGCGCGCATTGTTTGGTCGATCGGCTGCGCGACAAATGACAGCCCGGCACGAGCTGGCGGCCAGAGCTCAGACGTCCACGGAATCGTACGTCGCATACATCCAAGACGTGCTAGCCTTGTGCCGCACAGTTGACAAAGACATGCCAGAGGCAGACAAGGTTGGCCACGGGTTGAAAGGCATAGCTGATGATGCCTTCAACATACTTCTGTGTAAGCACTGCACCACGGTTGACTCCATCATCACAGAATGCAGGCGGTTTGAACAAGCAAAAAGCAGACGGATTACTCAGCGCTTTAACAGACTCCCGAACACAGCTGCGACCTCCTCGTGCGAAGATCCCATGACGCCCCCTCTGTTCTCGACGCCTAACCACTTGGCCAGGATTGTTCGCCAGGAGCTCGAAGCCATGGCTCCAGCCGCTTATCAGGCACCTGGTCACGACCATTTGGCGACAATATCCCTCATTCAGGCCGTCATCTGTCAAGAGGTTGCAAATGTGGGGGTCCTAGTTCCACAAGCCATCAGTTATGCTCCTCCGCCCATGTGCCCTTCCGGTCCTCACACTGAGCACCACGCCGCCCCAATTGTTGCTGCTGCCGCTTCTGCTCCCCGGTTCACACCCCGCTACCGAAACCCATCTGAGTGGAGGACGCCTGACGACCGCCCAATCTGTTTTTCTTGCTCTCGCGTCGGCCACATTTCACGCCACTGCCGCAATCGTCGGAATTACCGACCAAGCTTCCCTAGTGACCGCCGCCAAGATCGTGGCCAGTACTATAGCACACCTCTTCTTGACGACCAACTTCCGGCCCGTGATCCTCACCGTCTTTCTTCGCGCTCAAAATCGACCTACGCCGATGTTGCCGCACAAGGACACTGGTCCAGCCGATCGCTGTCCCCTCAAATTCGCCAGTCGCGCTCCCCTCAACGCCGTCGCTCTCCTTCTCCAGCTTCCTCTGGCCACCACCCGGGAAACTAGCCAGTGCAGCTCCGGGAGGTGAGGCTGCATTGACAACAAGGACAGAAAAACCTCTATTGAACCCTACTTCCAGACGCAATTTGCTCGGTGTTCTCGTCGACGGTGTGCCCGTTACTGCTCTCATTGATACTGGCGCCCACATATCTGTTCTTAGTTCTACGCTCCGACGCCGCCTACGCAAAGTGCTGACACCTGCCGTCTCTCCTACTGTGCGAGTAGCTGACGGCACCCGAACACCGGTTCTTGGTATGTGCACTGCCCGCGTTACTGTTGCCGGTCACAACACTTCAGTTCTTTTCGCTGTTCTGGACGCTTGCCCTCATGATGTCATTCTTGGTATTGACTTCTTGAGCGCCCACTCTGCCCTCATCGATTGTTCTACTGGCATTTTGCGGCTCGAACTGCCATTGTGTCCTGATTACGCTGCATGAAGTCACACTCGCCTACGCTCCATGGAGTTTCTACGACTACCCGCGCAGGCTGCTACCTACGTCCTTATGTCACCGTTTCCACCGGTCCCTGATGGTGAATATGTGGTCGCTCCCCTCACAGACCTGATCCTCTCGCGCAACATCGCGCTTCCTCATACCATAGTGGTTGTTGCCAACAACAGAACGCTGCTTCCAGTCCTCAACTTTTCTACTTCGACCCATGTTCTTCCTCAAGGAATTTCCCTAGCCGAACTGTCACCTCTGGAAGAATGTACTGTTTCTTCATTCACTGCTGACGCTGAGCCCATGACCCAACCTGTCATACCGGCGCCAACCCAGACACTTCTGGACAAAATGATATCCCCCGACCTCTTACCGTCCCAAAGTGAAGCACTCCGTGGTGTCCTATTTTCGTACCTTGACGTATTTGATGTTGAGAACACTCCATTAGGCCGTACACAAGTCGTGGCCCACCGCATCGACACTGGAGACGCCAGCCCCCTTCACAAGCACCCTTACCGAGTGTCTCACTCTGAGCGCCAAGTCATCCAAAAGGAGGTTGATAAAATGCTAGATAAAGATGTGATCGAGCCTTCTTCTAGCCCCTGGGCATCCCCTGTAGTGCTTGTGAAAAAGATGGACAACAGCTGGCGGTTTTGCGTCGATTATCGCCATCTCAATCGGGTAACGAAGAAGGATGTGTATCCTCTTCCCCGAATTGATGATGCGCTCGACTGCCTCCATGGTGCCAAATATTTCTCGTCGCTAGACCTCCGCTCGGGATACTGGCAAATTGCCGTCGATGAGCGCGACCGCGAGAAGACCGCATTCATCACACCCGACGGCCTCTACCAATTTAAGGTTATGCCTTTTGGGTTGTGTAATGCTCCTGCAACTTTTGAACGCATGATGGACACTCTTCTACGTGGTCTGAAATGGTCAACCTGTCTTTGTTATCTGGATGACGTAATCGTTTTCTCGCCCAGCTTTGACAGCCACCTCCCTCGTCTGTCGGCCATTCTCGACATATTTCGGCGTTCTGGCCTCCAGCTCAATTCATATAAGTGTACCTTTGGGCGCCGCCAGATCAAATTACTTGGACACCTAGTCGACGCTACTGGCGTACAACCGGACCCTGACAAGGTCCGTGCCGTCCGCGACTTCCCGATTCCACGGTCCACGCAAGAAGTACTCAGCTTTCTTGGGCTCTGCTCCTACTTTCGCCGCTTTGTTCTCAACTTCGCGGACATTGCTCGACCCCTCATGGACCTACTCAAAAAGGATGCGGCCTTTTCTTGGGGCGTGGAACAAGCGACTTCCTTTGCGTCGTTGATTTCTGCCCTCACTTCACCACCTGTCTGGCTCATTTTGACCCGGCTGCTAGAACAGAACTTCGCACCGACGCAAGCGGCCATGGCATTGGTGCTATCCTCGCCCAAACACAGAACGAAGTCAACCGTGTGATCGCGTATGCTAGTCGTCTTCTGTCACCGTCGGAGAACAATTACACCATTACTGAGCGGGAGTGCCTAGCTCTCGTCTGGGCTGTCGCGAAATTCCGTCCGTACCTATATGGACGGCCGTTCGTGGTCATAACAGACCACCATGCGCTCTGCTGGCTCTCGACACTTAAAAACCCCACACGAAGGCTCGGCCGTTGGGCATTACAGTTACAGGAGTACACGTTCTCGGTAGTGTACAAATCTGGCAAGTTACACAACGACGCCGACTGCCTCTCCCGCCATCCCGTTGAACCACCCGACTCCACAGAACCAGACTCCGACACCTGTGTCTTGGCGATAACAGACTTCATCCATGTGGCCGACGAACAACGTAGAGATCCATCGTTGCTCTCTATTATTGACCGTCTGCAATCCGGCACCATCGACCCTTCACTCAACATGTTCTTGCTTCAGGATAACGTTCTTTACCGCCGCAACATGCACCCCGACAGCGCAGAACTCCTGCTCGTTGTCCCGCATCATCTGCGCAGGGACGTCCTCGTCCAGTTTCATGACGCCCCCACTTCCGCGCACTTAGGCGTCTCGAGAACTTATGATCGCATACGACGACGGTTTTTCTGGAAGGGCCTTTATCGGTCCGTTCGCCGCTACGTAACATCTTGTGACCTGTGTCAGCGTCGCAAGAAACCTGCGACCCAACCTGCTGGTCTACTTAGCCAATTGACGTTACAACCGAGCCGTTTTATCGAGTGGGCCTGGATTTGCTTGGTCCCTTTCCAATTTCCACGAAAGGCAACAAATGGATTGCAGTCGCTACGGAGTATACCACTCGATATGCAATTACTCGAGCGTTGCCAACCAGCTGCGCCACAGACGTAGCCGACTTCCTACTGTATGACGTCATCCTCCAACATGGTGCTCCACGTCACCTGCTCACAGATCGCGGTCGCTGCTTCCTCTCTCGTGTGGTTGACGATCTACTTCGATCATGTGCTACTCACCACAACTTCACGACCTCATATCACCCTCAAACCAATGGACTCACCGAACGCCTAAACCGTACACTGACCGACATGCTTTCCATGTACGTTTCCGATGACCACCACGATTGGGACGTTGCGCTTCCGTTCGTCACATTTGCATACAACTCATCGCGTCATGAAACTGCCGGCTACTCACCCTTCTATCTTCTCTTTGGACGTCATCCCTTACTACCCTTTGACACCTTGCTCCCTTCTGATCCAGCCTCCCCGTCCACGACTTCCTATGCGCAAGATGCCATCACGCGTGCACTCGTCGCGCACACAGTCGCCCGCGCTCGACTCTCGTCATCGCAGACCGCACAGAAGGCCACTTACGATCGTCGACACCGGGATACTGATTTTCCACCGGGCTCTCTTGTCCTCCTCTGGCTCCCATCTCGTCGTGTCGGCCTTTGTGAAAAGTTGATGTCGAGGTACGTCGGGCCCTACCGCGTGCTGCGCCAGGTGACTCCTGTCACCTATGAGATATCTCCCATGGCATCCACCTCATCGACTGCCGCCCCACGAAGTGACATCGTACATGTTTCCTGCCTCAAACACTACAACTGTGATAACCCATTTTGACCACAACAAGCACCGGGACGGTGCTTCATCGGCCGGGAATAATGTCACGAGCCATGGCAAAGACAAAGACGTTGTAGTGGGGCTGGGTCAGAGGCTCTTCTATCAGACTGAAACCTGCTGGAACCTGTGCGCTCTGTGCAGTCTTCACTAGACAAGCGCTAGCCGTTTACTGGTAATTAAATACTCCCCGTAACAATATGTTACTATTATACGGTGAACGAAAGAAGAAGGGGCTCGATTTTGTTAATCATAACCACATAAAGCCAACAGGCAATGAAGCCAAGGAAGGCATGTGGGAAATTAAGTGTGATTGAAATTGTACTGTAGAAAATAATTAATAAAAGGGAAATGATAGCGGACGAAAAGATAACCTATCTCCGGCGGGAGGCAGGTTCTCGAGCTGCCGAGCCTCTTCAGCCCGTTGCATAAACACATCGGCGTCCGTGTCGTCAAATTCATGTGGAAGCATTGCATCCAACATTGTTCGTACATCCTGGCCGTGAACAAGGCTGAATGGAGTGATGTGCGTCTTCTCTTGCTTCGCCGGGTTGTACGCAAACGTGATATAAGGTAGGATTTCATCCCAATTTTTATGTTTGACATCCACATACATTGAAAGCATGTCTTCAGTTGTTTTGTTGATGGTGCATCCAGACGAAGGACCAAATCCGGATTTGCAGGGCCGGACGGCATGTCACGTGACCTCACATCAGCGATTTGCCTCGTCCGCGCCTCTTCCGTGAACCGTGCAGACGGATAACGCCAGGCCGTTTTTCGCATCCGGATTCTGGCGGGGTAAAGCCGCAGCTTTAACTTATAAACACGCAATGTCTGGCAACCAGTACACTTCTCTCCTGCTCGAGGACAGCCGCATTGCAGTCAGCATCAGTCCTTTGTTTGCTGGCACCTGGTTTCAGTGCTTCATAGCTCCTGGTTTCATTCACTTCTATGAACAATGAATTTGTGTGATGACGCCGCCTTTTATTTCATCCACATCGTGGAAGAGTTTCCCACGTTGTGGGACCTCAGCTGTGCAGATTGCGCGGACACCGTCACAGTCAGTGGATAGTGACTCTCTCCTGCAACGAAAAAAAAAAAATCTCGGTCAACTGCTCATTAGCAGACTACAAAAAAAGTAGGACGTGTACAAATACATCTAATATCTGGTTGTTTCAGAGTAGTAAATGAATACAATATCAGCGAAAACCAATCACACTCAGCGGTGCTGTTAAGTGTAAACAGATCAATATTATCTCATGCATGTTTATGCAGAAAGTCTGTGCCGACAGCACGGCCATACAAATCTTTTGCGCACTCGTGATACCCCTTCCACGTGAACCCTCTGGATCTGCATTGGATATTTCGAGCGCAATTGAGCTTGTACACTACCACATGAGCACGCTTGAAGACACTTGTGTAGTGGCCTGCGATCAGTACCAAGCTCAGTTTTCAACCGATACACATTTACCATGGCGCCCTCCGTAATAACTTGGAAACGTGTGACACTTACCTGAAGCAAGGTACCGCAGTGTGACCTGCAGCACGGTGTAAGAGTATATTTCTTATACCGTGGTTTCCGCCAATATAGAACGGCGCATAACGGTATCCTCCCTTTGGATGCGGGGCCCCACGCGCGACAGCAATTGCAGAAACTGCTCTCTGCTTACACGAAGCAGCCTCCGGTATTCGATGAGGTCAGTCTTCAGGAGCTCTTCGTAGAGCAGGTTTTGGACCCCCAATTCTTTCCTTCCCATCCAGTCTTTCCGTCAACAACGCTGTTTTCCTGGAAACAAATCAAATTCCTCGTCAATCTCTCACAGAACAACAGCCATCGCGGCCAAACGTCGCTTTTTGCTGGCCTCCATTTTGTAGGAAGAAACTGTCAAACCAGTCTGCTGCTAGGCAGCGCAGAGGCTGCGGTTGAGAGTAATCCGGCTCGGTGGTGCTGTCTGCTAGGGCCTCGTCCGCCGTGTGGATGTGCTCACAGCCGGATGGTCCGTGGCATAGTCGTCCGCGTCCGCTAAAAATCCGGATTCGGTCCTTCGTCTGGATGCACCATTAGACACTCTGTCAATCCGTTGGTTTGTGGATGGTAGGTGGTTGACTTCCGATGAGCCTTTCCACTTAGCAGCAAGACATGAGCTAAAAGTGCAGCCATGAATGCAGTTCCTTGGTTGGTTATATGACGGTTGGTGCGCCGTGTCGCAACGCAACATTCTTAATGAAAAAGCACGCCACCTCAGCTGCTGTGCCTCTCTGGGTGGCCTTTGTTTCAGCGTAACGTGTCAGATAGTTGGTTACGATGAGAAAGCGATTCCCTGCTGTAGAAGTAGAAAGTGGGCCTAAAATATTCGTGCTGATTTGATCAAATGGTGTTCGAGGAACCTGGACGGGTTGTAGAAGGCCGGCTGGTTTCATCGGAGGCAACTTGTGCCTCTGGCAGTCGAAACAACTGCAAATGTGATGTTTCACGGAGGTGATAAATCTCGGCCAGTAGTAGCTTTACGGCTTTCTGCCCAATGTTCACATCTAGCCTAAATGACTCGTTGTGACAGGCTTGAAGTACTTCCCTACGAAGAGCTGCGGAATGTCGAGCAGATAGGGGGACCCGGTCGAAGAAAAGTTTCTTTTGTAAAGGACTTTGGCCCATTAACAAAACGATGACAGTCCTCTTGCGCAAACTCTAGGCGCTTTCACAGATCTTGTCTCTAGTCTCTAAATAATTGATTAGTACAAGCAACTCAGGGTCGTCCTGTTGTTGTTGAGCGATGGCGGATGTGTCCAGAACACAAAGAAATGCTGTTTGTTCTTCTTCGAGTGGAGAAGCAAACTATCGGCTATCGAGACAGGCAGTCAGCATCTGTACGTCACTTCCCCGACTTGTACATGACTGTCGTGTCAAACTCTTGCAGCTTTAGGCTCCATCACGCCAATCGTCCAGAAGGATCTTTAAGGTTCGTCAACCAACACAGTGAATGGTGGTCGCTGGGGCGGCCATACAAATGTGGGAGAAATTTCATAACCGCGCATACCACAGCGAGGCATTCTTTCTCAGTTGTAGAGTTAATTTGCCTCTGTACGTGAGAGCGTTCTGATTGCATAGACAATCACTCTTTCCGTGTCCTCCTGCCGCTGCGCAAGAACAGCTCTCAAATGCATGGCTTCAGAACGGCGCAACAAGGAAGACGAAAGATCACACGAACACAAGCGTCGTCTTTTCGTCTTTCTTGTTGCGCCGTTCTGAAGCCATGCATCTGTGCCAACTCGCCCAATTGTCAGTGCTACTCAACAGCTCTCAAGCCAACATTGCTGGCATCAGTGTGGAGCAATGTAGGAGCGGTCTCCTCCCACCTGCCGCTGACTTACTGTTTGTGCCTGATCTTCATAAAAGTATTCCCAGGGCTCTTTAACAGTTTCCCACTAACAGAATTACCTATTTGGGGATTTTGATTTTCCTGATATAATAGGTCTCGCTTGTCTTCATCGAGCAGTGAATCAAGTGGTTTTATTGAGCTGTGTTTAGAGTTTAATCTTACCCAGATTGTTTCAGTGCCTACTCGCAGCACTAATACAGTGGAACCTCGTTGATACAATCTTCCCGGAAACCAGAAAATAAAATGTGTCATCCAAAAATTGTATCATCCAAAGCCAGCCCTAAAATGTAAGAAAACAGGCTTACTTAGGGACAAACTCGCTAGCAAAGCTACCTGTGGCGTCGAATAATAGTGCTCCGCATAACACACGTGTTATGCGGAGCAGCATCACGACACCACACGAATCGCAGCCAACACACTTTTATTGAGCAACTTTAAAATAGCTCGTCAGTTTTTGCTTAACTTTCTTTTTTTTCAAAGTCCGTAAACAAGTTATTTTGAAAGATAACAAGTTCCTTGACATAGCTACAGAGTTCACGGCACCACGCGGCTACGAATTCCGAAACAAAGGAACACCGTAGAGACCGGGACACAACGAGCGATACGACTGGCGTACGAGGGCAGGCGCTTCATTCAGCCATGTGACCGCATAAAGATCTCGCCCTAAAAGCCAACCAAAACAAGCACGAGCGAAAGCTGACGTGAGCAGATGATACTACGAGTGTTAAAATAGCGGTCGGGTGCATGACACCAGTTTCCCGCGCCATGGCCGGTCTGGAGGTGTGCTAGGGGACAGTACGCACGCTCCATTCTTTCTTTAAATAGCGCGCCTCCAGACCGGTCGTGGCCGCGCATGATCAGCGAAGGGAGCAGCTCTCATTGATCTGCTTTTTGCCGCCGGGGCAATTTAAATCGGCCTGGGACCGATCCCTCCCATGGCACGAAAAACCTGCTTCGCGGTAGCTTTTGTGGTGCGCGTTTTTCCACTAGTGTCGCCTGTCCTTAACACGTTGTTCATCGGTCGTTGCAATGTAATTTTATCTAGTACACTTGAATATAAAGCTACGAGTTTCAAAAATACCAGTTTGCAGTCGTATCATCCAATTTCAGGCGAAAACGTGATCGTATCAACGGCATGAAAATACATTGCTGCCGGGAAACACAAAAAAAAAACATATCTAGAAAAACGTATTACGCAGAATCGTATCAACGAGGTTCCATTGTATATTAGATGTTATTCTCACAACAGGGCCACATAGCATTAGCCTTGTCGTGCAGCTTTACGGCTTTAGTACAATAACCTAGTGCAGTTCTCAGTTAATATTCCACTGAATTTCACTGGTGTTGAACGTAAGGTTATTAGGGATTCATCATCATCATCAGCCTCTGGCACAGCTCAGCAGGTTTCGACCAGAGAACTGGACACTCGTCGCTTCCGAAAGATTGAAGCGAGAGCTAGGGAAGCTGAAGCCAAGCGTCGCAGAGGAGAATATCCCAAGTTTAGATTGAGGGATGCCGAGAGTTCGTGTAGGCGAAGAAATGAAAATCTGGAAGCTCGTGAACATGGCCAGTTAAATTCATTGCAATACTACTATGCAGAACATTGCAAAGAAATCCTGAGCACCAGGAAACAGAGGAGACTGGAAGATGCTGGGTTGTGGGTGCTGAGGAGCTTTCGCAACATGCAACGACTTGTGACTAACGGTGCTAATGGGCGCTCGCTTTGGCAGTCTTCTTTCTTGCAGTGGAAAAAAATTATCCGTGGCTCTGCTATCGCAAACACCAGCGGAGCCCAGCAAAGGTTTGCCACTACGTTACTAGGCTTTCCCCAGCTCCGCTGGTCTCTGGTGTTTGCGATAGCAGAGTCATGCATAATTTTTTGCCACCTGGCTGAGAAGGCACACATTTCACAACATCCACCTCCCCCTTAAAGAAAGGCAATATAGCTTTGCAGTCTCAGTTTAAACAGTAAATAGTGATACACAAATGGAGGCTATATTTCATAGCCTTGAAACAACGAAACAAGACTCCTTGAGTCAAATTTAATTAAACATCATCTAACATGAATAAAAAATGGTCTCAAATACAAGGTTCTTTAAAAACAAGGGCAACATTGGGAAATAGCAAAGTAGCACAATGTTAAAAAGGGCTCACCAAAGAGGGCTCATAACCATAGTAAACCATGCCTGGACTAACCACTTTCCTGCCTGCGGGAAAAGCAGCAGTTTTTGGGTAGTCTGGTAAATACTTTTTTTTTTTCCTATCACAGAGCATGTTTGATATTTAAGTGTATAGCATCAGATGGAAGAAGAAAATATTTTCTTTCCAGCGCTACTATTCCCAAGCAATAAGTTTATTAGAAAAAATGTAAAAAGAAATATCTAAACAAGAATTGCGTAGAGAGAAACAAGAAGATATAAGAACATCATTGTTGCTTCGCACAAAAAAAACCTAAAAATTTCCAGAGTATACATTTGCAACTGAAAGGAGCAGTGCAATATTCCAAGCAAATATAATCTTTCTATGTAAAAAAATTTGTGAGATATAAAAGAAAACGTTAACCCCTAGTGACTAGCCCTAGCGCGATGCCAAGGTTGACTCCCAGCCGTCTTTTCGAACTAAACTCGACTCGCTGAATGGCGGCTGGCAAATGATCCCGACGAAAGGTTGTTAACACCCTGCAAATAAGAACTTTAGGACATGCAGTCTATCGGCACACTGCAGCTTTGAAGCAGTTCGGCAGAGAAAGCAAAATTCCGGTCAGAATTCTGGCAGACTGAAGTTGTCGGCCACGTCAGTGCTGCTTCTTAAGTCCAAAAACTCGCATGCAGATTGTGGGGTCTCACATGTGCTCTTGGGACAAAGGAACGACACATAGTAGTGCAAACAATCAAAAGGGCATTTATTGCACCTTTCATACACTAATACATACTAGCCGAATTACAACCAATTGAACATTCACACGGGCGCGCGACAAATCAAGGAAGTCCGACTCACCGCGACCCGATAGCGAGCGAATACGTTCGCCCCATGCTATGACACCATCGCCTAGTCGTTCACGTGTACAGTCACGCGAACGGTGGCGCGCTCGAACGATCCGTGTTCGTCCATACCGGTGTCCCGCTCTAAGCCTCGCGCGACGGTCGCGCGAAGCGGGCCGGCGCACGCGCGAAGCGTTCGTGCGTGTTGGTCGCCGATCCCCAGCCAAAGAGAGAGCGCCTCCGACCTTTTTCCCCCAAGTGACCCCGCCGTTCGGTGGCGCCAGCCTCGCGACACTAGCGCAGCATCGCGACACTAGCGCCATCTCTCGCAACGCGCCGCAACCACCACCGGGCTTAGCCACGCAGAGAAGCCGGACTACAGGAGACATGCGGGGAAAACAACATCATGGGACGCGTGAGAATCGCGCATCCCCACATCCCCCCAACCTTAAATCACTACACATACGCCGGCGAAACATGTCACAAGGCCTATCAACGCGCGCGTCGCGAACAAAAGTTAGTACATGCGACAGTGGCGCCGCCGAGTAAATGTCCACGCGTTATCCGCAACGTGCGAGCCGATATTGACTCTGGGGTTCACCGCTGGCGTCCGTTGGTCACAGCACCACGTCTGCAGATTCGATGGCACGACTCCAGCCCAGGACTGCGGAAACGGCGACGCAGAAGTCGGCACGAGCAAGCGTCGCTCGCGCCCTGCTGACGAGAGCCGCAGTAGCCGTTGGTGACTGCCGGCTCTTTTCCCAGCCGCCGAGGGTTGCGAGCCGGACATTGGCGCCCGCCGAAGTCGCTGCGCCGAATTGACCACAGGCATCTCCAAAGCCTGGGGTAGCTCGATTGTAGTCCGGGGCAGCAGCGCTGACGATGTGCAGGTGACAGCAAACCAGGGGTGACTCCGCTCACGCTGCGTACACTCAACGCACTCGACAAACACTAAAGTAGTGCAAGGGAGAGGAATTCGGCATACGCATCGCCCACGTGGTACGATGTTCAATTCGGCTAGCAAAAATTTCGGGTGGCATTTCAGATGCTAAGTTCACGTGAACAAAGCTTGTTTTTTTTTAGTCGAACGAGTAATTTCAATTCGTGCGAGGCGAACTAATGAGGGAAGAAAGGTGCGACATCTCAGCACCACGGTCCACCAGGTTGTGTCCCTCAACGTGCGACAGGCGGCTTTGCTAAGCCTTAGGCCTAATGCGTCGCTACTTTTGACAACAACCGGCATCCAAAAAAAAAAAAAAAAACAACAACACCCAAAATGGGCACAAGAACAGGCAGCCGCGAGGAGACGTTAGCTCTGTGAGGTGGTCCTACTCCGCTCGGTGCACACAGCATCCGAGTTGACGGCGCCCACCGTCCCAGACGGTGTCGGAGCGCCCGGTGCCAGGCCGCAATAGGCTCCCTTCACTGGTCAGGCGGCGCAGCGATCGGCTCAGCCGTCAGCGCCGCCGTGTCAGTTCCGCGAAACACCGAGGCGGCCACTTCTACAAAGGCAAGCTTCTGCGGCGCTGATTTGAAACAAGTCGGGCGTTCTAAACTGTGGTTTTTAAGGCAATTGAAAACATTGAGGCCCATTTTCGAACACCGACACTCGAGAAAGGACATCAACTTTACGACAACAACCATGTATTTCGTGTCAAAAAAGTAAACAGGACGGACATCGCAGCAAAGTCCTTGTCACGACAAATAAAGCACGTTCACGACGTCGAACTCAAAGTCTTACACTGTCCTGATTGCGTCGCTGGAGCGCAGATTGTACAGGGGTCAGGGCCTCAGTCAGGCGCTTGCTAGCGCCTTTAGTCCTGACCCTTCTGGTTTTCTGTAAGCAAACTGGAGAATTTGTGAATAAAAAAAAAGTAAGTTAACAAATAAATAATTTATTCCGCTTAAGTGGGCAAATACGGCCGTAGACGTTTTTCAACTTTCATTTGTAGCTTCCGTATCCTGCGAGCGTGCCTTGCTTATCACATTTGTCGAGGTTTTGGCGAGTTGGAAGGTAACTTGAATGATTCTTTATGGAGCTTTTTTCTCCGTTGACAAAGAGCCTCGAGCATATTCTGGTGTTGTCATTCGGGCTCCAGTGTTAGAGGCCATCACCGGAAAAGGCCCTCTCCACGGCCGTCGGTCGCGCCACTCAAAATGCTTTAGTACACTCTAACACAGCGCTGAACGGCCAGCTGCGAACAGCTGTTCACGTCCGCCATGTCTCCTAGTATTGAACTTCATAAACCGCAACATAACAGAGAGCAATCAGCTGACACTAAGCAACACCAAGACTGAACAAATGTGTGCTAGCGTGCGCGAGAGAAGTGCTATTTTGCGAATACTCGATGTGTGCTGCGGTGCACTCCAGCCTTAGTTGTGTTGTTCTAAACGCGAGAAAACGTCGGCATGAATGAGCCCGGTTTCAGCCGTCGCGTCTTGATCCAGGCGCATAAAGGAGCTGCACGTTGGCTTATTAATGCACAAGAACTACAGTGCGTACAAAGGTCCAACGCGGAGCGCTTATAAGCTAGATTTGACACATAACAACCACTGCGCATTTGTTTTGGAGCGAGACTAGCTAAACAATTAACCAAACCAATTTACAACAGCGGGAATCAGATCACGCGTGTTTATGCAGTTGTCGCTTTATTGTGCGTTTTCATGGATGCAGCCTTGTTTTTTTTTTCATTTTTTAATTTTGCTTTAGCGTCATAGTTCAACAGAAATTCGCAAGAGCGACTCTTGACGGCCCGAACCACGACGATCCACCTTCAGCCGCCGGGTTTCTCCCCACATTCTTGAAGGGAAGCGGCACAATTTGATGCCGACATCCCCTTCGCGGTTGTGAAAATACCTAAAGCAGCAGTATATGCGCATGTTATTTTTGTTCACACTTCTCACGGAGGAGCTGCCGAGTGGTCGCGGTGAATCCATTGAAAAATCTGAAAAGGAAGCATTCAGGCGCGCCTGAGCGCAGTACTACAGTGTACTAGAAGGGGGCAGTGGGCTTACTCTGCCGCTGCTCTGACGCAGTCAGCGTCGCATTCAACAGGTGGCGCCACTGGCAACTTCAATGGAAGCTTTGCTTGCAGAAGCTTTGATTTTCCTTGCGTTTCTGACGGTTTCAGTTCGAAGCAGTTCACACTCTTATTTGTTTTTAATTTTGGCATACTTGACAGTCCTTACATATCTTTAGCAAGCACTATATTTGTTTAGGCCACATGATATTTGCCATAATAGTACCTTGTGGAAAAGGAAGACTGCTACTCTTGGGCTTATGTGGAAGGGGCCTTCAAATTTTCCGAATTATCGGGCAATCGTAAAAAAAATTGAAAGAAAATTTTGAATGAAAGGGACGGTGACCAAATATACGGTTTCATGCCGTGTCGACCTAATGTAAAATTTTGTCAGACAGACAACAGTGCGCACATACTACCCAGATGGCCGGAAAAAAAAAAAAAAAAAAAAACATCAGGCATGCTAACCAGGTTTGTGCCTTTGCTTAGCCAAAATGAATTTGTATATATGGCTTAAATATTTCATTGTTGCACTTTAGTTGTTCCTTGCTTCACAGTAGCCTTCTGCGTTTATTATTAACCATCATTACGCTGGCACACATTTATTAAGTCAAATCAGGTTGATGTTTTCCATAAAGAAATGGAGGGAGGCCTGAACAAAAAGTGAAAACTAGTTCACTTGACAATTAGGCTCAGGCCTGTGCTTATGTACAGCTATATAAGGGTAAGCAAAATGAAAATAACAGGGCTGTTGCTGACACAAAGCTTTTATTTGCAAGTACAGCAAGCCATTGTTTCATGCACTTCAACTCATAAGCAATGGTTCAACTTCAGCAGCTTGGTCCTCTGCCGCTTTCCTGCCTTGTCACAGTTAATTTCTTTCACATAAAAATGCAGACGTGTGACAATGTAAAAACTAATTATTTTAGCTGTGAGGCTAAGAGTGTGCACATTGCAGCCAACTTCGAGGGGAAGCTTACTCTTAACAACTGCCAGCATGTCCATAACGCTGTCAGAGTGTGGCTCACTCTGACAGAAGCATTCTGTGAAAAGATCCTCTAGCTTTTTCACGAAGCCGTACAGCTGACTGGAGGGATAAAGGAGGCCTCCTCGGTCACAGAAGTTTGTTAGCCGGGCATGAAAACTTTCGCCTGGTGGCGTCATAGTAAGCAGCTTTATGCATTCTTGGCATTTTGTGCTGGAATTGACAATATACTCCCGCGCAACATAGCCCGCAATGTGTTAAGTGAGTCTCTCGAGTCGCTTCTGGCCACGTGCTGGTTATGGTCGTTTGAAACCCGCAGGCCCGTGCAATGCTGGGGCACCACGTTTTGTGTGGCCTCTGTGGCAGTAGCGCTAGCAGCAGTGTGACTGCACTCATTTCGGTCACATGATGCTTCGAGATAGTCAACTTCCAGTAAGGAGCCCAGTGTACCTTCCTCGCAGTTTCCTTCGCTAACTGACCTAACTACACCATAAAAAGAAAGACAATTCAGTGATCAGGAACTGCGGTGGACATGAGCACAAAACGTGGCTCGAAATGGAGCTCGCATACTGCGCTCGTGTCGTCCAGGGGCTTGTCAGCTCTGTGGAGGTTTTTTTCCCACTCTTCCCGCCTATTTTTTACCCTTCGGGACGTCAAACAAGGACAACTTCGGCCCATCCTTCACATAAGCATAGCCTGTTTGGCACCCAGGCGCGTAACAGTGATTTTGTCGATGCCGCGGCATGGCTCAGTTACTGCAAGGCATACTAATCTCTTGAAGGCTATGTGCGAAAAAAAGACGTCCACAAAAAAAAAACAAATAAACAAAAAAAAAAACAAAAACAACGCAGCTCAGCAACTCCAACGAATATGATCGGGCACTGGGCAGCTGCGCCGTCGCACCCACGCTCCATTGAAACTGACGCCAGCGCCGCCGCTCGGGCTATCGGAGAAGCTCATATCTGTGACATTCGTGGAGCCGCCGCATCGCATAGCCTCCGCCGGAGAGTAAGCCCACTGCCCCCTTCTAGTACACTGTAGCAGTACGGACCAAGGTGAAATGGCGGTGAGGGCCTACTCGCGGGTTCTCACCGCCGCTGCTAGGTGGCGCGACATGTACAGCCAAACTGCATTGCAGGGTGCCTATACCAGTCAGCCCGTAGCGGCACCCGTGGCCCGCGGCCACCCGGCTCCCTGAGCCTCGACTTCCGAAGTCAAAGATATAGAAGCTATTTACATAAGAAATTCGGACCACCCACGAGGCTTCCGTACTCACTCGCTTCAGGCTTGCCAATGCTCCGCGGGCGCTAGGCCTCGCTCTCCCAGGATGCAGACCACGTGGCTCTCGTACCGACGAGTGTACTTCAAAACACTCGCGAAAAGGCTTAGCATGTCGAAAAGTTCAAACACGCTACAGCAGTAGCGCACCCAGGATCTCAGCCAGGGGGGGGGGGGGGGGGTTGACAGTTTGCCAATACCATCTAAACAGAACTAATTTCGATTTATTCACGGGAAATTGTCAAAAAATGCGCTTTTTGCGAATGTGCAGACGATTGCACGTCTTGCATCTTAGTTGCAGTACTCAAATGCGTAAGGAAAGAAAAGGGGTTAAACAAAAGGGGGGGTTCAGTCGGCCTCAGGGGGGGGGGGGGGGGGGTTACAACCCCCGAATCCCCCCCCGTCGGTGCGCCACTGCGCTACAGCAACCGTCGCCTCGCTCAAGAAAGCACACCGCCGACACTAGCGATCAAAATCCACGCTAGGACTACGCTTCGGTTGAAACATTTCGAACCGAGCAAAGCTGTTAAAATTATCGTCCGATGCCCCAAGAGCCCCACGCTGGGCGCCAGATGTGGGGTCTCACATGTGCTCTTGGGACAAAGGAACGACACATAGTAGTGCAAACAATCAAAAGGGCATTTATTGCACCTTTCATACACTAATACATACTAGCCGAATTACAACCAATTGAACATTCACACGGGCGCGCGACAAATCAAGGAAGTCCGACTCACCGCGACCCGATAGCGAGCGAATACGTTCGCCCCATGCTATGACACCATCGCCTAGTCGTTCACGTGTACAGTCACGCGAACGGTGGCGCGCTCGAACGATCCGTGTTCGTCCATACCGGTGTCCCGCTCTAAGCCTCGCGCGACGGTCGCGCGAAGCGGGCCGGCGCACGCGCGAAGCGTTCGTGCGTGTTGGTCGCCGATCCCCAGCCAAAGAGAGAGCCCCTCCGACCTTTTTCCCCCAAGTGACCCCGCCGTTCGGTGGCGCCAGCCTCACGACACTAGCGCAGCATCGCGACACTAGCGCCATCTCTCGCAACGCGCCGCAACCACCACCGGGCTTAGCCACGCAGAGAAGCCGGACTACAGGAGACATGCGGGGAAAACAACATCATGGGACGCGTGAGAATCGCGCATCCCCACAAGATACATTAGAATCTGTAGAAATCCGAAGTTTTTTGGCATGAGGGACACATGACGCCAACCACACCCTTTCTCCAGAGGCACTTTAAAAATCTGCATGCAGAGGGGGAAAAAAAATGGAAGCCGTAACTGACTAAATAACCCAATAAATGGCACTAGCAGCCCTAGAGCACTCGGATACTTTTCACTTATTCAACTCAAATGAGCAATAATTGTATTACTGAGAATGTTCTGGCGATGAGGAAATGGCGCCAAAGCTGTGGTTGGTCTATCTGCTTGCAATGATGCTGCATGGCGACATTGCGAAGGAGAGAGCAAGGTATTTTTTGCTGCTTTCAAAACAAGGTGCTGAATGCAGTGCAAAAATATTTGGCTCACCAGAGCCTCATGAACAGATATTCTTATTGTGTTCAAAAAGTGTTCTCGCAGGAGTGGCACATATTTAAGTCTCGATTCTGGAGCATGGTGGGTCACATTCCACTGGTGTGTTGTTACCCACCATTGAGTTGTGCTCCTTTGAAAGAGAGAGGTGGCGCCACGATGACCAATAACTCCCGTGAGCCAGTGTTACAGAGCTGGCAAAACCCCTGTCTAGATGCTTTTACATCAGTAGTCCTCATTTTGCAGGGAGTTTCGGGACTTTCTGGCGAAGCACTCGGATGTATTTGTGGTGAAGGAGGAGCATGTGGTGCTGCGCAGCGTCCTCCAGAATGCTGCCCAGGGGGATGCAGTCATCAAGGTGCGTGCACACCAATTGTTCCAGATGTGTGATGACAATTGAGTGTTCGCAAAAAATTCCATTTATTTGCAGGAAATGTTTCCACTGCCGTGTACTGTGGAGATGAATTTGCACTAGGCTCACCCAATGAGCGACAGGCAGGAAAGGGTATGACACTCTCGCACAGCATAGTGAATGCTGCAGATTCCAACCAATGTGGCTGGTTGGTCACACAGAAAAATGCACTTTGTTCTGCGCCTGTACCGATAGCATGAAAAATTATGGGAGCATTATTCATAAAAAAAATGAGGGAAAATGCGTCGGGTCTGTGTCCTCATTGATACTGAAATGGGACTGTTTAAACACTGCGTGAAGCTGTGGTTTTTTGCGTAAATTTTTTTCCCTTTCCTCTTTTCACTTTGTTGTGTCTTGTTTGTGTATGGCAATGTCTTGGGAAGTAGCGTGTCAGTTATAAAAATGGGCAGCAACAAAAATTCCTGAGCTGATAGCACCACGTTCCTGTCATTGTTATGCCTTTCCTGTTCATTGCAGTAAGGTGGAAAGTTAGAATTGATGCATTCTTTGAATCAGCGCAGAAAATGATAGCATCACACACAAGAAGGAAGGACACAGTAGAGGCCTTCTTTCTGTTTGTTGATTCAAAGAATGCCCTGCTTATTGCTCTGTTATGTAACAAACATGGGTTTATCTCTCTCAGTGCAACAGTCACGGCTTGCAGGTCAGGGGTAAAGGGGATGGAGCCGAAGCTGGACCTTTAAGACCCCTTGGTCGAGGCAACACACTACTTTGGCCTTGGCTTCACGTAGAGGGCACACCCCGGTTTCACCCATCTGGGCGAAATCGGCAGTTGCCTTCTCCTGTCCTCTCCATCCTTTGTCTTTCACCATCAGTCTTTTCTGTTTCTCCTCACTTTCTTTTACTTCCAGTTTTTCCAGGCAGCAATAGTTAATCTTGTGTTACATCACCAATCTAGGAAAAACACAGGGAAAGTGAGAGATGGAAATTCAAGACGATGACTGGGCCGAGGAGAGCATATGTTGCCAAGACAATGCCACTAACGTTGGCTTTCACCTTGTTCTCGTTTTGCTCATGACCAATCTAGGTTATTCATATTAGGTTATAGTAGTGGCGTAGAGCTGGCGTTCGCACAACCTATCATTTACAGGTTCTGCAGCATCCCCTCGTTAGGCTCCATGATGGGTGAGGGGGGCTACTGCTGAAAATCAGTCGACATTTATGGCCACTTCCTTTCCCATGCTTTCTGATCAAACGAAAAGGGAGTGCCCCGAAGAAGTCAAATTTTTTCGGCCACCAGAGGAAGAATTTCCCCCGCTGTCACGTAATCCACAGTGAGAAATGAGAAGAGACAGTGAGATTCATCTCATCATTTCTTATTGCAAAATGTTTGACGCTAGGTACAGGCCCTTTTATAGCTACGGAATTGGCTAGTGGTGACCTCCTCTTGGAACTCCATGATAAGGAACAGCATGAAAATGTATATAATCTAGTGTCATTGTGGGATGGTACAGTGAACTGTGATTCTATGCCGCACAGTAAACAGCATCCATGACTGCAAGCGCAGCCCCTCCGCTACCTTGGAAACTATTCAATAAACTTTAGTTGTAACAGTAAGTGAGTCCTGTCCGCATTGTTTCTTTCCGTCCTTGTTCTGCTCGACACAACGTCATCCATGGTGTCATTTCAGACGACTTGTTGGAGCTTGCCAAGGCTGAACTTGTGCAGGGCTAGAGTAAGCAGAATGTGATTAATGGGAAGCAAATTAAGATGGAGCGTGATGGCGAATAAAACCTAACCAAGCATCTTATTCTCACCTTCGGCTCAAGTGTGCTTCCCGAGACCATTAAGCAGGGTATATACAGTGCAGTCCACTTATAACGATATCAAGAAGAACGAAAAATCCGATCGTTATAACTGATCATCGCTATATCTGGACTGCTGCTAAACAAAAAAAAAAAAAAGACGAATAAATATATTTTCAAGTCCCGACACCAAATTTGCCACTTGCGGTAAAAAATCGACGTTGTAGAAAGTGGGCTGGGGAAAAACAAAACGTTTATTTGTACCTCTAAATAGCGTCTCGATCGTTAGGCGCACTGAAATAGAAATCTGCGCTTGCTTTTGCAGAAGTTTCGGACTCACAACCGCCGTGTGCATCGCGTCCAGCTGCTGCGGGTACACTGGCGGCTATAATTTAGCGTGCGTGAAATCAAAGCGACTCGATCGACGACATTGCACTTTGGTTGAACATCGGCACTTTGGTTGAACATCGGCACTTTGGTTGAACATCGGCACTTTGGTTGAACATCGGGTCGGTGTAAATGACGGGTCATTGTCAATCTCGTCGTCACTGCCGCTGCTGTCGGGACAACGATCGCCCTGGTGGATAGCTCTTCGCAGAACGAGGCCTGCACTACTTGCGCTTAGAAACTCCTCCATCGAAGCACCACCTATTTCATCGTTAGTAGCGACGTGCTCCCAGAGTTCGCTAATGTCAGCGGCTTCCACCGTGTAAGTTTCATCTATGAGTGTTTCGTCCTGGTGCACAAAGCCCACTTTTTAAGTTGATCGGCATGGCCACTGTTTCTTCGTGGCACAAAGCCCACTTTTTAAGTTGATCGGCATGGCCACTGTTTCTTCGTGGTGCTCCCAGTTTTCATAATTGTCGATATCATCAACTGCGCAAGCTCGTACTTCTTTGAGTCTTGCTAAATTTGCAGCTTCGCCTCAAAAGACAGAGACACGGCTTGGCACTTTGTCGGCGCACCTCCCACTCCTTCCACGGCGAATTTCCGCACTCGCAGAGAGCGGGAGATTGTAAAGGTAGCGTAGGCCGCGCAGGCACCGCTCGCTTATCACTTTCTTCCCCCCTCTCCTCTCCTCTGAATGCTCGCGCGATCGCCGGCGACACGGACGCGAAGCAGCTGGCACCATCTTGTGCACGCTGTGCCAACTTTCGATGCTCTCCGTGGCTTCGTTCCCAACCGACGCGGGATACGCTGCGCGGTAATGGCGGCAAATACGAACTCGCGTAGGCAAACTTTTGCCCCATCTTAAGAACAGGCAACTTAGGAATGCAAATTTCACGATTATTCTGCATGAAAAATGCTGCCCAGAAGGAAGATTTCGATCGCTATATCCGATATATCCGATCGTTATATAGTGTAGACCGCTTATAACGTAAGTCGCCGGAGTCGCAAATATCCACACTATAAGCGGTGCCGCACTATAACCAAAGCAACAATTTTCAAGGCCCACACATATGCAAAGCATGTGCACCGAGCCGCCACCTGTATGCGACAGTCGAGGAATGTGGCTAGAACGTTCGCATTCAATTTACAGTCGAATCTCGTTAATTCGAACCAAATCACGTGGTGGCGCCTCCGACCGGCATTGCTCCGGCACCGCCGAAGAGTAAAAGCTTAGGAGAGACCCCTCTATGTCGCGCGCGAACAAAACCAAAAAAACAGAAAGAAAAACGTGGCGGAAATTTCACCCTCTCTCAAATGGCAAGGT
The DNA here is from genome assembly GCF_013339745.2 of Dermacentor silvarum. NCBI lineage: Eukaryota > Metazoa > Arthropoda > Arachnida > Ixodida > Ixodidae > Dermacentor > Dermacentor silvarum. The sequence continues at coordinate 143,030,116 of NC_051163.1, read as the reverse complement.
CGCCGGGAACATGCCTGTATGTGCCGACGTCTCAGCCACGCTACCGTAGTCACGCGTAGAAAATGGCAGTGAACCCTTCTTTCTCCTTTATGCTTCCTCTACTTTCTAGTCACGTGTTGACCTTGCACGCTGCGGCTACGGCGCAGAGGGAAGCTGCGGCGCTTTCCCGGGCCGGCCAACGAAACTGCCCACGCCGGCAAACGCCCGCTTCCCGATAACGGCAGAAAACGAAACTTCGGGGAGCTGGCGCCGGGCCGGCTGGAGCGGCGGCGCCTGCACGGCGGCGGGCGCGCACGGTGACAGTTGAAAGTGAGGGAGCTACGAGGGAGGGCGAGGGGATCCACCGAAGCGGCGGAGTTGCCGAGGCGAAATCCGCTTCCCTGCCGCCCTCCTCCCTCACATTCCACGGTCTCCGTGTGCACCCTTCGCGCCCTTCGCCGGGCTGTGCCGGCGCCGCCTGTTCTCTGAAGTTTCGTTTACTGCCGTTATCGTGAAGCGAGCGTTGGCAGTTTCGTGGCCCTCGCTCGCTATGCACACCGTTATATTTGACGACTCGCACTCAAGATTCTGGTTTCAGCCTCACTGGCTGTTTGTTCGCACCACATGCCCTTCTCCTCCACTTCATCTCTTTCTTCCTCGAACACTCCTTGGGGCGCCCGTTTTAGGGGAGCGTTCGCCGTCTCCGCTGACTTCCGTACTCTCAGGCCGCCGCACTGTAACCGGTATTTCGTTTCCCGCAACTGCACTATAAGCGATGCGTGTATACATGGAGTGCTATGGGAAAATTAACGGGAGTCTGAAAAGACCGCACTATATCCGGTCCTGCAATTTAAGCGGTTAGGTTATAAGTGGTCTATACTGTATATGGTTTTTTTTTTCTCATAGCCCTAATGCATAAGTTGATACTCTTAGGTCGACTCATCGTTATAACCGATATATCGTTATATGTGGTATCGTTATACGTGGACGGCACTGTAATCATTCGGATAAGATTGTTCATCCCAATTACTATCCGACGCATAAAATGCCAAAGATTAAGCCACAGTTTGTCGAACTGTCAAAATTGATTGAGTTGTGCTAAATGCCCACAAACATCCATCTGAAACATGCGATACCACTCCAGACTGAGTGAACTGTGGTGGGGCGCAAGCTGCATACTTGCGATCCTGCCCATCCTGGAAGAAGTTGCAGTCAAAGAAAACGTATTGTCACATTGTCGTGACGGTGGCCACTGCGGCGAGTCACAAAAGTAACCTCTTTATTCACATCACAGTGTGTTAGTGTGCGTAGAATGGCTTGAGGCACACTACATGGATGACCTTAGGTTGTACACTGTGCCCCTGTGATTGAGTGACACCGTCAGGCGCAACCTCATAGTCAAGTGGACCAAGACGTCGGAAAACTGGCATGACGCTCATGACGCTGGAAACAGAGTATCTAGGGGCCGAAATAATGTTGCAAATGTTTTTTACTTAGTCCATGACACTGTATAGGTGTCCAGACCCATGCACGGTTGCCAGGCTAGTATTCTACGTAGGTTCATCGAAGATTCTAGTGTCAGGTGTCGGTCCTTTGCTGGTTCCTAGTGTGCGGGTGGGCAAGTTGTCGGGCTGTTTCAGCGCACTGGGATAGGTGGCTATGTCGAGATGTCTTGGCTGCTGACATGTGGCAACATGGTGTCGAGCATTGTCGCTGGGTTCCAACCATAAACCAGCTTGAACGGCATCATCTCTATTATCTCTTGCACTGCCGGGCAGGAAGTGAAGGTTACATACAGAAGAATGGTGACCCACGTCTTGTGTTGAACGTTGACGTACATTGCTAACATGTCAGCGAAGGTTTTATTCAGGCGCTCGGTAAGGCTACAGAGAACTAAAATATATAGGCACTGCACTGACCGGCGCACCCCATGCCTTATCGTCCGTGTCGCACGAGGTGCTGCTCGTAGCAACGCCATTGTCAACGCTAAACTATCGAACGCATCTAGGAATCCATAGCTCTACGCACATCCTGTCTGGAGCATGCGTCTGATCAGATGTGCGTTCCAGATTGGCCATGCTCCAACGTGCAACATGCTTCACCACAATGCACCTTGAAAAGTTGAGCGCCGCCGCTACTGGCATCACATAACACTCCAGGCAGAGGGCGCCACTCAAGAAAAGGCCATTCGTGCGGCATTTACGTGTCAGGCTGGCTTGAGTAAGCTCCACTGTAAAAGCAGTTACTTTGTCGATGATGAGGACTTGTGGGTACCATGTCGATGTTATCAACAAACTATTTCACCGTTTCGGGGAAATAGTTTCCTACTCTTGGGCACGGCTTTTGTTTCAGTGTAGAGGGTAAGGTAGCCACGATGATCCAGTTATTACAATATTGTAACGCCTTGGTTGAGACGAAAG